>NW_015112930.1:87278-188756 GCF_001443285.1 Poecilia latipinna | reverse complement strand
AAAAAAAGGGGGGGGATTAGGAAAGGGGTTTTTTGCTTTAAAAAAAATTTCCTTTTTTTTTTTTTTTTTTTTTTTCATACCAGATCCTGTTTTAGATTTTTCAGATTTTTTTTTTTCTTGCTTTCTTTTCTAAAACCGACATTGCAAGTGACGGGGAAAAAAATGATCCCTGTGAATCGTATTAGGGCCAGGCTGTGAGAATTTTTGTTGAATTACAAAAAGCAGTCATCATGCTGGCAAAACAAAGACGCGTTTTTACAAGAACGTATTAAAATTACAAGAACAAAGTTGTTTTAAAAAGAAAAAACAGTGTGTTATGAAGATCTGACTAACATCTGGGTGATTTATTTTCTTTTTAAATACTCTGTCATTTGCTCAATCATTTCGATGTCCTGCAAGTGATCATGATTTGACGCTGATGTGTTAAAACCGTTAACTGTAAAGCTTATGCCAAAGTCTGGCTTCACAAAATACTCAACTTTCCTTTTTTTTTTGTTGTTTTTTTTTTGCTGCTTGTCCTGTCATGTAGGAGTTCTCACAAAATAGCTCCTTAGTTAATTTTCCTAATGCTACGACTTTATTCTGGTAATTTTCTGATGGTAGTCTTGCAATATTCTAACTTTTTTTGTAAATTAAAATGCCTGACCTCACTCTTAGTAATGGAAACTCAAAAAAATTTTTTTTTTTTTTTTCACAAGCTGAAAGTTCATTTAATTGATTAGAATCCATTGACGGAGATGAGGTGATTCTGCCTCCACTCAGCTGTCCTTCCATAATGTCCCCTTCGCAGGAGACAAGTCTCTTCCTCCTAAACTGGAGCCGCCGGACGCTCTACCCCCGCTCCTCCGCTCGGACGCCGACTCCGAACCCCCCACCCTCAAACCGATCGACGACGCCCGGGATGGCGCGGAACTGACTCGCGGCAAGCGGCCGCGGTTGGACGGGGATGCGGCGGAGCTGCTCTCCTCGGCTCCACGCCTCAACGGCCACTCCCTGCAGAGCGCCCTGTTGGATGGCGACGTGAGCGTGCTGGCCACGCCCACCTTCGCGGAGCCCACGGGCACGGCCAACCACCGGACGGCCGTCGTGTTCCGCAAGTCGAAGGCGGCCGGAGCGCACGGGCCGCCCGAGAGCGAAGACAGGGAGGACGACGGGGCCGACGGCGGGTCAGGCGAGCAGGATGGGGAGAATAAGGACGGCTCCCAGCTCGGCGCCAAATCTTTCCTCTCGGTTGTCATACCGCGGCTGGAGACGTTGCTTCACAGCAAGAAGAGGAAGCGCAGTGGCAGCAGATGCAGGGAGGTGGAGGAAGAGGAGACTGAACACACAGAGGAGGGGGCGTCTCCGGGGAAAAGACTCGACACAGGTAAAGACATCCTTAGGAACTATTATTGGTGAAGAATTCAGTAAGGAATCTGCTGGACCGCAGGCCAAAACTTTCTTCTTGGCTTACCAGGATATTACCATCTAGTTGTCAGATATAGAGAGTGCTGTTCTGTCTTCTGGCTCCTCGCAGGCCTGTCGAGAGGTTTCCTGGAGCTGGACGAGGAGAAAGAAGTAGAAAAAACACGGCGGACCAGCAGAGCGGTGGAGCCGCGACGGCGCTGTGCCTCCGAGTCCTCCATATCTTCATGCAGCAGTCTACAGGGAAGCGCCAGGTCAGGCGGCCAGACACACAGACGAGAGGCAAACCTTTGAGGCTCACCCTTATGTTTTAGTTACAGCTGTTTATCCAAAGGCTTTGTCCAAGTAAGGTTGTTTTGATGTGCGTGTGTTTGTGTGTGTACATTTTGCTCACAGCACCATTCTCAGTCTTCCAAAATGTGGAAAGGGGAAACCAGCTTTAGTCCGAAGAAACACTGTGGATGATAAGAGTGAACTCATCGCCTGCATTGAATCGGGGAACTTTGCCAAAGCTGCTAGAATTGCTGCAGGTAAATACTGGTCAAAGGCAGCTTGGTAAAGTTTCTGAAATGTACCTTTAATACATGGTTGCTGTTTTTCAGAGAAGGTAATACAAATTATAAAATTATGATGAATAATACCTTGAATGTTTCTTATTCATTGGATTGATTACCCCCTTGAACTTTTTCATGTTGTTTTGTCATGTTTGGACTACAAATGAAACTGTTGGCTTTGACTAGGCCTTCTTTTTTTTAAACTAAATATACTTTGATCTAACCCATTTCAGTGGAGCTCTGGCTATAGTTATTGTCAGAAAAAGAAGTTGGCCGAAAATGGAGCCTTGGGGTACCTCACATGAAAATAGAAGGAAGGAGTAAAGATGCGCACCATGTTTCTCTCAAATAATGCAAAATAAACCAAGCAAACATCCTTTTCATTGTGCTTCAAAGTTATGCACTACTTTGTTTTTAGTACTTCATAAAAAAATCACTGGAGGTTTTACTTCTAATGTGACAAAAGGAAAAGTTCAAGGAGAATGAATGTTTTTGTGAGGCCAAGGCGCTTATTGGACTAAATAGATTAGCAGCATCCCTGATGTCTGCAGATATTGTTGAATTATCTTAATATTCTTCAGACTTAATATAATAAAACCTGCAGACATCTGGTTTCAATTCATGCCTAAACCCCCCCCCCCCCAAAAAAAACAAATTTGGAAATGAGCATCCGCTACAAGCCAGGGGCTTTTGAGTGTTGGCAGTGACCGCTAATTTATTTATTTCCCCGCCTGCCACCGCAATCAAACCAGTCTGCATCTGGACGTCCCCCCACCATCATCTTACCTTCGTCTCAATCTCACATTTGGCAAATTAAGTACTTAAAAACTCCTGGCTAAATTAAGCATCTGCCCCTCGCTGTACCGTATTTTCCGCACCATAAGGCGCACCTAAACACCTTCAAATCCTCAAAAGCCGACAGTGCGCCTTATAATGCGGTGCGCCTTATATATGAAAAAAGTTTTAAAATAGGCCGTTCATTGAAAGTGCGCTTTGTAATCCGGCGTCCCTTATAGTGCGGAAAATACGAAATAAAGCTAATTTTCCACTAACAGCTTTGAGAACGCGTCTCTCTCTCTCTCTCTCTCTCTCTCTCTGTCTGTCTCAACTTCTCTGGTGTCGTTCCCGCTTCCATAGAGGTCGGCAACAGCAATATCTGGATGCCGGCTAGTGCTGCAACTGTTGCCCTGGAACCTTTGAAGCTAGTCTGGGCCAAATGCAGCGGCTACCCTTCCTACCCTGCTTTGGTGAGTTTTATTTTTTTTATTGCTATTATCCTGTTTAAATGTCACCTTCACTTTCAGGACTCACTGAAGCCAAATTGTAACCGTCTTCCTGAAGTTGGAAGAAATTGAGACTGTTTGTCCACTAGATGGCACTCTAGATCAACTATTTGACGTTTGCCTTGAAAGAAATCCAATTGTTTTTTTTGTTTTTTTTTTAATGTAAGCTTTATTAACAAGTGACAATCATACAAAATCAACAAGGAACCCCACTGGTTTAAGCTAGCAGTGTGCATAGGATTGTTTGTGTTAACAGTTTCGGCTCTGTCTCCCAATCTCTGCCCCCCACCCCTGCCCTCCACTGCATCTGCTGCGTGGCAGATCATCGACCCCCACATGCCACGCGTCGGCTGCCAACACAACGGGGTGTCCATCCCCATCCCCCCCATGGACGTGCTCCGAATCGGAGAGCAGATGCAGTACAAGGCAGAGGAGAAGCTCCACCTCGTCCTCTTCTTCGACAACAAGCGCAGCTGGTGAGTGCCGCCCTGTTCGTCTGAGTGATTTAGGCCGACGTCGGCTCCTACAAGGGTAAACCTGTCAACCTCGCCGTCAGCTGATCATTATTCTCCTCTGGCTGCGGAGCATCAGTTGTCAGGAGAAAACAAATGGCTCTCGCCTCGAGAGGCACTTGATATTTTCACCTCGACTCCCATTAAAATATTGCGAAAGGATGCCGGGCAATTTCAGACGTGCAGCACGCGCCACAATTACCGCCGAGCACCGGTGGAGGTTGTGTAGAACGCCTTCAGAGTAAATTTGTCTTCTGCTGGAAAAAATTGAGGAAAATGCAACCTATTAACCTATCTATATTCAGTTTTTCCATTTCTATTTTTAACAATCTTATTTATTTATTTATTTATTTATTTATTTATTTATTTAGTTGCCAAAGCTTTCTAGAACTTTTTATTTTACTTTCTAGCATTACTCCCAAACAACCAGTTGGGATGCAGCTAGCATTTAATTGTTGCTATGGAAACCCCTAGATACCACTGATGGATTAATTTCTATGAATCGTGACAGAAAGATCAACACAAATCTACTATTCTTTAAATAGCATGTTGGCTGTTTCCCACAGTGGCTAAGGTAAATGTTCAGTTGGAAAATTGTAAGCAAGATTTCTGCACCCAAACCAGCATTTATTTAATTTATTACATTTGGCTAAATACAGCAAAGATTTTGAAAGAAATTGACCAAAACCCTGTTTTTATAAGAGAATAAATCTGTTCAACGTAACCAAGGAGAATTTGAAAACTTGATTACTTTCTTTTAATACAGCAAACGTGCAAAATCTATTTTTACATTTTGGATCAAACAAAAAGCTTTGCTTTGTTTTGAGATTTTTTTTTCTTCCTCTTCATGGCCTGAGTATGTTTGCGCAACATGGCAAAACTTTTGAACTCTCCTGATTTACACCGTACTGAAACAGAAAGTCTCTGAATATTCTTAGACCCTCAATCATTACTGCAAATGTGATTTGGTGGGGGGGAGAAAAAACAATAATTGTGAGCATTGGGATCTCCAGGCAGTGGCTTCCCAGGTCCAAGATGGTTCCTCTTGGCATTGACAAAACCATCGACAAGATCAAGCTGATGGAAGGCCGGACGTCCAGCATCCGCAAGGCGGTCCAGATCGCCTTCAGCCGCGCCATGAACCACCTGAGCCTGGTGCAGGACGAGCAAGTCAGCGACCTCAGCGACGTCGACTGAGGAACAAGACCACTAACCAAAAAACAAAAAAGCTCCTCCCCACAAACCCACACACACACTCACTCCTCATTCCCCTCCTTCTGTCTCTGCGGGAGACTTCGATGTTTACTGGGCACCTGCTGTAACAGGTGGTGTCAGAAATGAATGTGTCCGTCTTTCCTCACCCTCCTCTCCGCCCTTTCTTTCAGCCTCGTGACTGTGCCAAGGTGGAGGCGTTTTTCTCCCCACCCTCCTCCACTCTCAATCCAAACACCTCCACTGCCATTTTTTTTTTTTTGTCGTTGTTGTTGTGAACAGCTGATGTGGTTTGTTTTGGTTGCCTTACAGAATCCCGTTAATTTGAATAAAAACCTATTAAGCTTACGTCATTCCCACAGTTTTTAAGTCTGTTGCTTTCTTTTGTATTTAAACTGTAAATAACCTGTACAGTTGCCTGACACTAACTTATTTTTTATTTGTTGAACATGCCATTGGTACTGTACAGTTGTTTTTTTCTTTCTTCTTTTTTTAGTATTAAGTTTTGCTTGAATGATCGAAAATAATAGAAAGTTAGGGCTCAAGTGTCTTGTTTAAAAAAGAAAAAGAACAAAAAACTCTAAAAGCCTTGTTTTTGTCTAAGTTATTATATTGTAAACTTCCATTTTATTTTATTTTTTTGTATGAAAATAATTTTGGTATATTTTTGTTCATATAAATACAGTATTTATATTTGAATACATTGTATGCTGTATGTTTGTCTCTGTTGGGGGGCCAAAAGCTCAATTCAGTACGTAAATAAGTTGTTAAATAAGCATTGGACAGACAAACGAAAACAAACGAAGCATACACTTTGATATGTTAATATTTCAGTGATTAAAAGTCATTCTGAAACTGCAGAAATGACTTTTCAATAGATAAATCAATTTCTTGTCGCGGCACATCATAAATGGATTTGATCCGTCAACGTCGAGGCCCGTTTCATGAGATTAATTCAATCCCACGATGAACTGATCCGTGATACGTTTATGTTTTATGGTCTGAAACATATCTGTGGACACAAATGCGTATTTCACAAATTATTTTGCATCGGATTGCACCACTTTGGGACTCTCGGTGTGCGACTAAAGCTCATAGTCTGTCGTAAACACGGAACATTTTGTTCTAAAGAAACCAAAAATGTTGCTACCCAGATGATTTTTTTTTTTTTGTCGTGGGATTTTTCATTTTTTTTTCTTTTTCAGAGAAATTGTTGCCAAAAAAAGAAAAAAAAAGTCAACTGTGTGTGTTTTCTTTTTTTGTTCCTTTCTTTTTCTTTAAGGTAAAAATTTTGACGGTTGCTTTGCTATTGTAAAAGGATGTGCCTCTGTTAACTTATTGTAAAGTATTTGCATTACTTTATATGTGAAGAAAGACATGCAGAGTGATTGTGAAGTGACACATTCTGTGGTGAATATCTGCCTTTTTTAACGTAACCCTTTTCTAACTTTTGTAGCTGTAGACTTGGGACATTTCTTCCTTCTGTTTTTTTTTCTTTTTATATGATTGTCTATTTTTTTCTGGGTAGCACCGGGTAGTTTTGATATACTTCATTTTGTACTTTACTGTAGTGTTATTTTTAATGGGCGGGGCATACAGAATATTGCTGGGACTTTTTTTGTAGCAAAAGAACAATAAAAATACAAAATAAACAAAGTGAAAGTGATTTTTAATGTCCATTTCAGTACGGTTGATACTTTGCGTTTTGCTTAAAAGTAAACACTCAAGGCTGCATTTGTGTTTCTGATATTAAGAAATCAAAAGCTTATTTTATGTCTCTTCTGACAAACTAAATAGATTTGTAACTGATGTAGGAATGATAAAAAAATGTAATTATGCGTTAATATTTTACATTCTTAGCTGAAATGCAAAAACGCTGAAGGCTAAATTTAAATCCCAGTTGTCGCACAATACATAAAACTTGGATAAGAGTGAAAATATTTGAAATAAATGCATGACTTCTGTTTTTATAGTGCAGCTGTTGGCAAGTTTATTATAACTTCGACAACCCTCCGAGAAGAATAAGTTACCCAAGTTCAATAAGTGTATGCAAAGAAAGCAGTTACACAAATGTGGGATATGTTAAAAAAAATGGTAGATTTGATCTACCAGATTAAATCTGTTTGATTTAAATACATGAAAAGTTTGCTTTACAGTTCCAGGAAGTCAAAATTGCAAGTTGGCTATTAAGACACAAAAATCAAGGAAAGTTAAATTTGTTCTGGAACGCAATGAAACTGAACTATAAAGTCTGAATTTTGTTAAAGTTTCTGTTAAGTCACATTGTAATGTAAAAACACATGTTTCACGTTTTTGAGTATTTTGAGCAAAAAAGGAATATTTCCCAGTGCAAATTGAGCCAAAAAACATGACTTAACTGTGCTTGGATAAGAAAAAAAAAGAAGTCTCAAAACACACTATTTTGTTTTGGAAACATTAATTCAGCTTAGACCTTCAATTAATAAAGGAGCTGCTGGAGTCTTTGTTTATAACCTTTTTCCTTTTGTAATAGAACTCTAGAAAGTTAAATTATCCTTTTTTTTTACTGTCATGGATGACTGTGCTTTTGAATTTAGTCTCATATCTAAGGTATTACAATGTGTCTGAGGACTTTCAAGAGATTTTGTGCTGGAATATCACCGTCCTTGATCAATTGTTCTCATCTCTGGTTGAAAATGAGTCATTATGCTAAAAAATAGACTAAAAACTTCTGGGGCTTTGGGGTGATTAATAATAGATGCCATAATTTAATGTTACACTTGTATACACAACAAAATTGAGTTAAGTTTGGGTGGTGGGGGGGGGAGTTTATCAACTTTTTTCTGTTATAGCTAACAAAATTATGTTTACAGTCATTTTATCTTCCCAGAAACTGGCTTATACTTTTAAAAACATCTTTTATTTGGATATTTAGAGTGGAATTTCGACAGAAAACGCCGATCATGGCTGGCAAAATTAATGTTTTTTTTTTTTTTTTTTTTTTTTTTTTTTTACAAAGTAACAAATGAAAAATGCAACTTTTTCATAGCTCAATTGCTAGTAATTACCAATTCAGACCAATTTTTAGAAACTTAAAAAACGACCTGGAAATATTCTCAGTTTCATGTTATTTTAATATATTGAAAAATCTGCTGCTGCACACCTGATTTAAATGAATGGCTGATTAACGAGCACCCTACGGCAAGCCAGAGGACAAACAATCACCTGTGTCAGGTGTGCTGGAACAGAGACGCACCGACAATAAGAAGGAGTCTATTTAGAGCAGCAAGAAACCAACAGGTAGCTAATTGTGAACTCATTTAAATTTAAGCTGTGTTGGTTAATTTTTTTGTTAGCTTATGCACTTATAATTAAGATATGTGAATTTTGACCGAGGAAAAAAGCTTTTCTAGCGCAAATGTTAGCTAAAACCCAACATTTTGTATCAACATTTGAAAAACATAGAAACAAACCTTCATAAAGACGTATAGAAAACAGGTAAAGTTGAATAAATGTGTTATCTGGACTGCAATGAATCATAATTGTGAAGTTTGAATTTAGAAACTGCGCGAGGTTCTTATTGTTTTGGCTAACAAAGACATATTTGCCATTAGCTTATCTCTTCGAACAGAAGAGGCTGCAATTACGGTCCTGTCCTGAGAGGGTCGCTGTGGTTCTACATAAAAAAAATGCTTCCCGCATCGTTCACAAACCCAGCAGACCTGCATGTCCACCTGCTCTTTTCAGCCAGAGCCACTTTTTTTCTTCTTCTTACAATTGGGGAATTAAAAATCAGCATATAAACTGTACTGAAACGGCAAAGAGTCAAATTGGGAAGAATGCGAATTGTTGCTATATCAAGTTGGAAGACACAGCTTTCTGGTTTTGGTTGTGGTCCTCCTTCACACCAGCCAAAACCTTGTTTATGCCAGAGGCTGGCCATCTCCTCCTTCACAGAGTGAGCACACAGCTGTCCTCTGTAACTGCTTTAAGTGTTTATATGCTAATGATCAGGTGAAAGTTAACAGGAGTGTATACGGTGCTGCTGTGTGGGCAGGCTTTGAACCTGCAGGGCCTCGCTCCTGGAGTTAACTCCACAAGCCCCCTCACCACCATCGATGATGCGCAACCTCACAAGCCAAAGCCGGGTTTGCCTCTGATGCAAATTCTGCAGCTATCTGTTGAAATATGCATTTTACTTAAGCCCGACGCAGCTTTAGTCATTTGCTGCTTCTGACATTCAGAGAGGTAAACCCGCTTTATGAGGATTAAATGAGCCAGTAATGGGTGGGGGGCCCCTGTGATATGGAAAGCCACCTTCAAGACACGTTAAAAGACATCTCCCATCTTCATAAACAATTGGAGCTAATGTGGTCGCACAAACAGCAGCAACAGAGGAGCATGTCTCCATCCCTCTCTCGTCTGTCTTCAACAGATACTAATTGTGTGGGGAGGTAAACATCGCAGTTGAGCGGAGAGGACGGCGAGTCAAGCGTGAATATCAATCTCCCCACATCAGTGTCATCAGATGACTTTGACTGAGCTGAGGTGGGCTCATTAGGGTGCGGCAGGCGCCAATAACATCCAGGTGGAGAGCTGCAGTGTTGTGGAAGCCTGTGGTTTCCAGATGTGTGTGTGTTTGTGTGTGACGCGGTTCTGGATGTATAATCCAGCCCACCTTTGGCAGAGGCGTCGCCAGAGTTCAGGGGAGGAAAGTGTCATGCTCCCACACAGGGCCGCTGTCAGTATGAGGCATGAGCAGCCACGCAAGTTCATGCACAAAGTGTGCCGCTGTCTTGACGTTTGCTTGGCTGCGCTCGCGAAAAGTTTTCACACCGCTTCAGCTTTTCTTGCGTCTCGTCATGCTTACAGCCACAAACTTTAGCGGAGTTTCTCTACATTTTATGTGACGGAGTAAGACGAAGTGGGGCACAGTTGTAAATTGGAAGGACATTAACAGAAATTAGTCTGGTGACGGAGTCCATTGCCCACTCATTTAAAAAACAAAAAAATGCCTTCAGCTCAGTCCGACTACATGGTAAGCATCTGTTTTGTAAATTTATTTTTAAGGCTCGTCACAAATTCTCATCACAAATGGAGCCATTCTGACACATGAATATGGTTTGTTGTAACGATGACTTCGAACACTGTCTGAAAACTCTGGAAAAACATGGAATTTACCATTTGTTTTTTTCTAGAAATGGAGAAATGTTTGTGTATTTATAAAACTACTACCTGTCCTATTACTTAAGTAGGTCATTGTGTTGATTGAAGGTGATGACTGCATGTAAGCACTCTGGTTTTCAGGACTTTTTTAATGTAAGAATGATCAAAACTATAATTTTCCATATACTTTAGAGCTATGTGCAATTTTATGTTGGTCAATCAGATAAAACTGCAATAAAATGCATTTAAGTTTGTATTGATCATGTGAAAAGATGTGAACATGTTAGATATGGGCTCTTTTGAAGGACATTTGCTTCAATGTTATGACTTTTTAGAAATCAAAGTGCTTTATTCAAAGAGAATCAGACATGCAGGAATAATTTTTAAGAAAAAAAAATGCTGTTTCAGTTTGCAGATTTCACAATTTATGGGTTTTCTGTGCAATTCTAGACTTTGCAAATCTGTCACTTTACATAAAACAGTAAAATTACAAACAACCCTGAGCGTTATGTTTATGAGTGTCATAGGAAAAACAGAGCTTCTTCAGATTCACTGTAATACAGACTGCTACAGGAGGTCAGCATCTACTCTGCAGAACCTTGAATAATATGAATTACAACATATAATTTACCTTTAGGGATCACAAAAGTATTTTTTAATTCTGATTATGTGGCAACATTTTTGATGAGATTCTAAAGTAACATTTGTCCTTTTAAATATTGACTAAACTGTGTTTCATTCGATGCCTTATTTATATTTTTTATTTTATCAGAAATGTCTGGAGTTTGATTCAAGTTAGCCATTAGCACAGAGGAGTTCCCACCGCCAGCTAACCTGGACCGCTCTGTGGCAGCGGAAACAACCAGAGCAAATGGCAGGAACACCAGGAGAGGTCAAATCAATACTTCCAGTACATTGGAGATGAACAAAAGGAAGCAGTGGTCAGCCTGGCATCATGATGAGCTCAGCCTGGATGATAATGGCAGATGACTGCAGGTAAGGAAAGATTCCTAAAAAAAAAAATATCCAGCCAAAGCAGTTTCAGTACCAACTTCTGTTAACTCTCCCAATAAGATCAGTTCAACAGAAGCACTCAATCTTTGTTGGATATTTGAATATATTTGTTGCTATATATTTAAATACTTGCAGTACTTTTTTGAATTAGCCCAGTGTTGAGATAAAACTGCAAGGAAACAGCTACTGGAAAGTATCTACTGTTGAACCTGCTCATACCTAACATGTCTAACTAAACTGCATACAATAGTTAGAAATTGGTTCGTCTTGCAACAGCTATTTAAAATACAGCAAATCTGAGATGTCAGAACTGCTTTCAAGTATAACCTGAAATAAAGTTATATTGATTTAAACAGTTTGAAAATATTGTAGATATCTAATTCTTAAAGCTTTTGCTTTAATTTTGACTTGAAAAGCGTCAGAGTTGAGACGAAAGTCCATAAACACACCTTTAGGTTTGATTTTAATTACCGTATTTTCCGCACTATAAGGCGCACCTTAAATGAATGGCCTATTTTAAAACTTTTTTCATATACAGTATAAGGCGCATAAATGGACGCCACAGTTAGGGTTGCACCCGTCGCTTAAAGTACCGATTTGTTCCGTACTCTACAAATGTGGATGTATAATAATAAAGAAGTGATCCCCAAGTACTTTATATAGTAAGCTGCCCCAGTCATTGTTTCACTCACGGTGTTGGTGTTGAGATATTGAGCCCAACCACTTCCTGGGTAACACAGACTAACTGACACGCTGCTCTGTCTCTCTTTCCCCCACCCCCCGGCTTTAAATGAATAGGAGCTGGTCCTTTGGTAACTGTAGTTGAAGCACCCCGGATGAATGTCTAAAGCGACTCCGGTCGGCAAGGAGAGCCTTACGCGACTGGGCCGGGGCGTGGCTGGACGATGGTCACCCTTCTCTGTTCGCGCACAGCATGTTGGTCGAGAACGTGGTGCTAAATGACCTGCAGACGACCTGATTATAGATGTTCGGTAGGTAGATAGGTCAGTCAAACTTTATAAACAAACCAGCGTTCTGACAACTATCTGCGCGCTGCTTCTTCTACGGGCGAAAATGAAGTCAGCGGCTGCTTGCCGTAGTTGCTAGACCTGTTGTGGCTCAATATTGGTCCGGCGCACCGGATTATAAGGCGCACTGTCGGCTTTTGAGGAAATTGAAGGTTTTTAGGTTCGCCTTATAGTATGGAAAATACAGTACTTGTTCTTTTTTTGCAAAATAGCCTCAAGCTCAGTCAGGTTGGTTTGAGAAAAGTAGTTTTTTGCTTTATGTTTGGGATTTTGTTTCTGGAAGATCAACCCTGCATTTAGCTTCACCCAGTTTCCCCATCATCTCTGAGCAACTTAGTTTTTCCCACCAAAGAAAAGCTTCTGAACAGCATCATGCTACTGACAGTTTTGTGGTAGAGAGAGAGATTTGGTTGAAGTGGGTTTTATTTAAATGTGCACACTTTTTATCTTTGTTTTGTTCCCAACTTTGAATTTGTGAAAACATTTCCCAAACCATTCTTCCACTTTGTGCACCAGTTTGTGTAGGTCTAACATAAAAACAAATACACTGGAGTTTGAGGTCGAAATATTATAAAATGTTAAAAGGTTAAGTGTGAAATAAAACCTCAGGACAGTGAGTGAAGAGATTCCTCATTTTCTAACAAACAACATTTTAATTACAGTGAATACAATTGAATGTGGATGTGATTTTAGGGGCAGAAAATATTTCCTTAAAATTAATACGAGTCCGTTGGAAAATTTGCAAAAGATGTCTGGAAGCTAATGAGAAAGAAATGGAGATTAAAAAAGGCAACTCCCACAGCACAATGCTGCCAACACCATGTTTTAGGTGGAAGTTCAGATAGTTTTCAACCTTTATATAGATTTTTTTGCATGAATGTTTAACAGCAACGTCTGATTGTTCCTCCCACTTCACAACTGCACACTACTTTGTGATGCTCTAGTACATAAAATGCCAACAATCAAAGAAAAAATTAGAAAATTTTATGGAGGTGTTCATACATTTGGAAGGTTTATTTGGACTGAATCACCAGGTCTTTTTCCCTTGGAGTCTGAAGCTTCAAAGAGCTTCCTCTGAGCACCAAAACTCACACAGACACACACACACACACACACACACACACACAAAGAAATGCAGCGCCTAGACTTGTATGAGTGAAGTTTCATGAGCGTGTGAGGTGACTTGTAAAGGAAACAGACTCTGAACCGTGCAACCATTCTTCTGCATTAAACATTTCACAAACCCTCCACTTTCCATTTTGGGACCTGCACAAAAATATTCTCCAGCACCACTTCTCTCCTTCAAGCTTTCTTCTTTTGCTCTTTTTTTTCCCTTCTTTTTGTTTTGTTCTTCCTCTCTTCTTTCTCCCCTCTCTCGTCGGCGGGTCCTGATAGGCCCAATCTCCAGTGGCCATGTCGAAAACACCGGGCCAGAATAGCACGGGCTCAAGGTGGATAAATATTTATGGGGTGCGTTTACTCCGCACCGCAGAAGAGAAGTAGAAATAGCGTGTTTCCAAGGTGAGCAAAACAAACAACTTCAAAGGAATTTAAATACTCTTCATTTAAATTTTCCCCCAGCAGTCGCATGTTTTCTGCAGAGATTACAGTTATACTGTTAATGAAGGATCTGTGCCTGGCGCCAGATGACCTGATTATTGTCTGTAGCCCAGAGGTATTGACAGACAAGGCAGATAATGTGAGTAAAAATCAAACGCACACAAATATGAGCTCTACATTCCTATTTCTCTTTTTTTTGTACCATACATTCATTCCTTTAAGGCTTCAGTTAAAAAAAACCAAACTCATTGATCTACACAGCTACGACCAAATAGCGAAAAACAAACAACAATCCCTGCAGATGTCATTTATTTCCAGATGATCCGTGCAGGTAAAAACATGCGAGATCTCTCTTCAGTCTCGGTTCCGTGATCTCTCAAAATTTGGCAGCTCCGTTGCCAGACGGTTCGCTTCATCACATGTTGCCTCCTCCCCTCCCCAATCAAACCCAGTCAGGCGATCGGCTAATTATCCACTAATATCATGATTCAGCTGGCTCGGGAAATGTGATGATGGCGACGGCGTGTGTCGGGGGGCCAGGCAGGCCGGTTGTTTGGGAGTGAGAGACGGAGGGAGGGGATCAGCAGGGCTCGGAGCGAAGCCCTTTGATGTGGAAGATAATTACTTGTGTAGTTAAGATAATTAGCACAAGTCCAGAATAAAAGTAAATAGGCTAACTGTCGCTTCCACTGCAGCCGCAATGAAGTCAAGCTGCGAGTGGAACAGCATGTAATTTTCCTGTCTGCTGAAAGTGAAGAGAGATTAAGCATATGCATTTATTTGGCTGAGCACGGCGCATACTGGTTGTACACAGTGGGGATGAAAGATCGGGGCCACGGGTTGTGCCTTTGAAAAGTTTTCGCAGCCCTTTTTTTGTTATTTTTTTTGCCACGCTACAACCATGGGTTTACAGTGATCAAATCAAGCAATATAAAACACAAAATCAGATTTATTTTTTTTAAATGCAAGAAGCTGGTCATTTTCGGCGACGAACAAATGCGAACACCTCCACGTTTATTCCCACATAAATGGCTAAAATTACACAAAGAGAAATGACATCAGGTGCACATGTGAACATCGCTAGTCAGCATTTTTCTGGAGGTTTGCCCTGTTTAAACCTCAGATGTTTAGTTTGCTGCGCTCCACACTGGTGGAAGTAGAGTAAACTCCACAGTGAGATCCAAAACGTCGTCTAAGGCCTTCAGAAAGCAGCGTTTTGAGACTAGGAAGGGATCGAAAGAGGTCACAAAATGACTTGAAATAACTCTCTATATGGTGCAGATTTGTAATTCATTAATATGAAAATGATGACCTTTAAGCATACATAAAACATCCCTTTCATCAATGCCGCATTTCTATATATATTTACTGTTCTGGTGTAATATTCAAATCTGGCATGTTTTCATTAAATGCAAGTAGAAAAATATCATAATTAACACAAAGACTTAAACAGCCAGTGTATGTGTAATTTATCTCTGTAAAGTGTTTCACTCAGTGAATTGATTTACTGAATTAAATGTGCTCATTTGTATTGAATATGACCATAAATGAGACATTCCCAGCCAAGGTCTGGACATTCAAGCAAGGTCACTCCAAAGCAGACCGCAAGATGCTAAAATAAGTCTCCAAAAACCCTCAGATGTCGTCACTGGTTTAGCTCTTATTAGTGTTTGTATCAGAGTACATGTTTGTTCATTCATAAAGGGACTGGACACGCTTAACTTTCATGGGAGGTGTACAAAGACGAAACCTTTTCTCAATGAGAAAAACAGCAGAGACACTCGAAACATAAGTAGGTAAATAATACAATTTACAGTTAGACAATTCATTACAAACACAATTACATTAAAATATATGTAATTAAATGATTCAAATAATACAAAGGCAAATATTTTAAAAGCTGTTGAGGCTTTTTTGAATGAGAAAGCCTTCAATTGTTTTTGAAAACGGACATTTTTGGAGGAGCAGTAAAGCTGAATGTCATCTTCATGAAGTCGATGGGATATATTGTGTTTTCAGTTCTCAGTAAAAGTCATCCCTTTAACAATTACCATCCATCAAGGAGGTTACTTGTATTCACTCCAGTTGCTTCACTGACTTCAGTTAACCTATAAAATATTCACCACTCAAAACAGGATCTAGTAAAATCCCAGTAATTGTAATGTGAAAAAGTTACACTGAATACTTATTTTTCATCTGAACATAAAAACATAAAGAGCATAAATGGCATTTACGAACAATAACTCATCTCTGCAAAACGTAAATGAGAGCTGAATATTTTAAATTAAAGAAGTTTGAAGATGAATAGTGTATTTTATCTTTGGTATTATAGTTGTATATATCATGGCATATTTTGTAAATGTCTTTGTGGCTGAGAGGTGCCTTTTGCAGACATCTGTGCAGCCTGAGGATGTAAATTGTTACCTGTTTAGTGAATATAAATGGTCTCGAGTTGAAAAATGTGCGACAGAGTCGAGTACAGGGGACCCCCCACGATGATGCGGGTTCTTGAATGTGCCAAACCAGATTTAAGGAAGGTTCATCCCCGCTTTCATGCAAAAAGAGACTCCCCTGCTGCTCTCATCACCATTCTGCTGCTTTCCAAGGGCACTCCTGTGATTGACGGGGCTTAATGTGTATCTTGCCAGAATTGAATTTGATCCTGGGGGCTCTGCCACGGGCCTCCTATGTTAGATTTAAACCCCCACCCTCCTCTACCTCTATCTTTTTCCTATTTTTTTTCCCTCCCTCTCCGTCAAACAAACAGAAACAGAATTACCTCGTCTGGAAAAGCTCCTGCATGCTCGCTTGCTGCATTCTTGGGAGATCATGTGCGGATCTGTGTCACAGAGTGATTGTGCTGCTTGTATTTTATGTTTTGTTTTTGTTTTCGTTTTTTTCCGGGGGTTGTAGGAGGAAAAGGATTTGAGCGTTTATTCAGAATGACAAAATGTGACTTTATTTTTGTGACGCATGCTATATTTATTTATTTTGGTACGTACAGATGCACATTTTGGCATATGTGCTTCCATGCCCATGCACCTGTTTATGCCTGAGGCATGGGGAGGGAGGAGTATTTTTTTTTCCATGCACCTGCTGTCTCAGAGCTGTAATTTCCTCTGCAGAGTTTAGCTGAATAATCGCGCTTCCCCCTGCTGGCGCTTCGCAGTTCAAAGCACTGACGAGATGAAACAAAACAATGACTTGTCAGAAACGCCAAACACCACTCAGGTTGAGCTGGAAAGGCCAGCTCCTAGTTACGCAACACTCTAAATTCTGCCCACCCTGCACACATCAAGGCCTAATCGCATCTGTAATTGTCAGCAATATGCTTGTGGGGGGGGGAGACGTCATGCAGGGCACTTCAGTTTAAGGATTCAAATCTCCATAAAGAAGCGATATCAGCAAGCAGTAGAAAGCTGCGTTTTGCGCCAGTTAGCCGTTTTCCTCTCCCAAAGAGGTGGGCGAATCGACAAGGCCTCATCCTCCTCTTGTCTCCCACAGATCTGTGACAACATCCTTATCTTTTGTAAAACGCCTGCCATTCATGTATATCCATTTGGCTGAAGACTGATATTACCGCTGGAGCACCCCAGCCTCTCTCCCCCCCTTCCCTTCATCTTTATCTTCCAGTGAGGCTGAGGAATCGCACACTGTCCAAGACAGATTACGACTTCAGCTAAGAGGGAATCAATGCTTTTCTGTCTCGGTTTCATGTGGAGGCACCCTTGAAGTGGCATCTGTTTTTCATTCATACACAGTATGATGTGTTGCTTTTAATCTGTCTTTGCAAGCTTTTATTTTTAACAAACCCGTAAATGCTTCACAGAGATTTTTCTAAACGTTTAACAAAAAAATGGGCGTCAACAAGTCACAATGCTGTGCCACAGAAAATGATGTAGTAGATATGCCGGGCCAATCAGTGGCGCAATGCAAGACAACACCACAAAAAAAAAAACACAGAATGGCGCCATGTTTGTTTGTGAGAGTGCGGGAAAGAGAGACAGACATGTTGTTTTGATGTTATCATTTAAAACAAAAAATGGCCGCATGGAAACGTGAAATGTTCTGAAATGTATCCATTCCAGAACCCAGTTTCATAAATGATTGTTTCTGGTCTCCCAAGTCGCTGATTCCTCAGAGATTTAGGTCCATATCAAAATCCATGATGCAGATATCTTGTTCCACCTCATCCTGAAGAAGCTCTATTAGATTGAGATTGAGGGACCCTTGAGGTCACTGAAGTACAGTGACCCCTCCGTCACGTCTAGGAAACCAGTTTGAGATGATCTGAGCTTTTGCGGATTATTCTGTTGTATCCATCCAAAGATGCACAAACAATGCTCAACTAGAAAGAAAACTTCCCCCATTACTCTATCACCATCGGCCTCAAGCTTCAGTGCAAGGTGGGATGGATTTATGCTTTCATGCTCATAAGGCCAAATTCTGACAAGACTACTAGGAATAATTGGACCAATCTGTTATTGTAAAGCCGTTTTGAGCCTGTGTGAATTGGACCCTGAATTTTCTGTGATCTTCTGCTTCAGTGTTTGATGTACTGTGTTTTTGGAGAGGGCATTCTGCATAGTAACAAGTGGATATTTGCTCCTGTCTTGACTTCCCATCATTCTGAACCAGTCTTGGTCATTTTCTTCTGACATCAATGAGGCGTTTACGTCAAAGTAACTTCTTCTCACTGGATATTTTCTCTCTTTTCACTGGATCAAATCCCGGTGGAGCAGTAATTTCTGAAATTCTCTGCCCAACAATCCTGGCGCATTAAAAATCACTCTCATCTGCTTTTTCTGTTCTGCTGCTCATTTTGAGCATTCAGCAAGGCTGAATGCTTTAAGTTGCCTCCATATGATTGGCCGATTCTCTATTTATCTTAAAAGCAACTGAACAAATACTTTTTTGTTTTTTACCTAGTTTACTCTGTCTTAAATATTGTATTATCTCCAAACTGCTACATTAGCTGAGAATAACTTATGTAGGGACCTGTAGCTACCACTGGAGATTTATCTGATGCATCTGACCTCCTAAATGTTTCTATTCAGCTGGTTTTTTTTGTGCATTCCCAAGTGTCTGGATATACTTTTAAGTCCTACATATAAGAACTTTTTCAAGTTCCTTCTCCTCCATCATTTTCTCTCCGTCTCAGCTAGCGCCTCTGTTGCGGCTATTGATTGTAAAACAAAGGGAATGGACTCAGGCTGACCCCCACATTACGAGCATGCGGCGTATAATTACCTGTGCCGCTCTCTGATTGTATCCCTTAAGAGAACAGCCCCTCCACCCCCAGCCTCCCTCCTGCTCTTTCAACCACCTTTACCTTCAGCAGCAGCATCACCCTCCCTTTTAAACAATCCCTGCAGCTGAGCCAGTGGGGCAAAAACATCTCAGCTAAATGAAACATGTCAGGTTTTTAATGGAGTTTGTTTACTTCACTGTGTTTACCTATTAATGTCATCTATGATTTCATCTGCATACAGGTCCTGTGTGTGTGTGTGTGTGTGTGTGTGTGTGCACGTGCGCACTACACGCCTGCCTGGAGGCTCACTTTAATGAATTGAAACCTAAAAATAAGGCTCTTAACACCATAACCTGCAAGAAGCGGGCTGTACATTGCAACTGTCCTGGATATCTTTTGAAAAAAACAATCAGTAGGACCAATGTGCAAATTAGGCAAAGCAAAGCAGTTAGTGGAAATATTGATCACGTAAGGATAAAAGGGGAGCAGTTTTGCATGTTTTTGCTCATTAAGAAGAATTGCTTGCATGAAAAATAGTTAGTATTGATTAAACGACTGCAGCTACTTTATACAAGAAAAATAAGTTAAACTTTTATTTTAAGGTGGTTTTGTTGAAGAATTTATAAAGTTTTTAGTGGTTGAATAAATTAATTACTTTTTAAAGCATCAAAGAAGAGACTTTTTTTTTGGTTTAGATGTTTTTATCAGTCAGCAGCAAAGAAAAGCTGTCATAAGAAAGACGGGACATAACGCTGTCTTGCCAGCATCTTCACAATGTCTTTTGTTCAATCTGCACATTTTGGACCAAATTACAGAACCCATCTCGTTCCTGGGTCGGACATTCCTGTCATGTCTGTATTTGCATGCAGTTGTTTGAACAGATGACGGCGGCACCTTCAACCATCTGCAAAGTGTTCCCAGGCATGAACCAGACTAATTTGATGCAGCATATAATGCATCAAATTAACTCAAATACAGTTAATCTACTATTAGTGGATTGTTGATTGAAACCCAAAACTGAAGTCATTCAGTATAAAAGACAATTGTTCCTGATAATGGCCAAATGTATATAAACTTCCAAATTTGAAGAAAATTACAAAAAAAAACTCTTAAAATGTTGTAACGTTTTCTGGTATTAAGCAAGTGGAAATAATTTTCCACTAGTATTTCTGTATGTGAATATCTGGATTTGACTGTGTTCGTGTGTTAGAACGGCCCAGTCAAAGCCCGGACCTAAAACTAGTTGAGAATCTATATAATCTGACTAAGCCTGAACAATTTAGTAAAGAATATCTAAATTTGTGTGTGCAGATAATGTACAGCTGTCACATTTTAGATATTTATTTAAAAATGGTGCATCCTTCGTCTCCTTTTATTTATAGTAAATTATTTGTGCTCCGAAATAAACAGACGTTTGTGACGGTAACGTAGCAAAATGTGAACAAGTCTGAATACTTATGCAAGACACAGTAATTTGCACAACAATGGAATAAATTCTTACTGAAGCACATAATTGCAATCTATCTGCTCCGTTATGTGTGTTAGATACACAAAAAGATTCTAATTCTGAAACTGTGATTCACAACCTCAAGTACTTGTGCTCCGTGGGGTGCATCTGTTGTTGCCAGAGGGAATGTTGAGAGATGGTAGAGTTGTCCAAAAACTGTGGGGGTAAAAAAAAATACAGCAGCTAACATTTGATTCACTCAGATGGGTCACGATTCGAATTAAAAAAACGAAATGAGAACGAGATCGTACATTACCAGGCGCCAAAAAACAAATACTCTTGGCAAAGAAAGCGGAAGACAAGTATATTTATTCGAAAAGCTTTTTTTTTCTTTTAGCCAAACGAGGAAACAAAAGGGAAGGCCCACCATCCGAATGCTTAGGCACATCAAGAGATTCTTATAACTCATAAAGCCTTAATCAAGGTCTCAGTCTTAATGAGCTTGCTAGGGAGAAGAGTGTGTTATTGCTGCTAAAGGTCATGTAATGCAAACTGTAGAGCTAAATGAACAGCACATTTTCCCAACAATTAGCAAGGAGGATCATCTCCAAACAGTTGTCCCGTACCACCAAAATAAAAATAATTGCTGCAGAGGTCAACACAAGAAGCCTATAAGTTGATGGTTGGAGGTTTTAAGGTAGCACCTGATGATCAATACAACTTGATAGCAAAACTTTATTATTGAGTTGAAAGACACATAAAACCTTTTTTTTTTATGGGAAATGGTGTCCTGTTTTATTGTTTGGAGCCAGCAACACAAATGTGATCTGATAAAGAGACTTCAAAATCTGCACATGGGTCAAAGCAGATTGGATTTGCACATTTATCACATAGTTTAATCAAAAGATGAAACCAGAATTTTTGAAATGTACAGTAGCCATCTTCAGGCATAGAGTTGGATTGACGGTGGTTTGATTTTGGGTTGCATTCGGCGTCGCATGGAGAGAGATTTTGTTCTGGAAAACATTTTTTAAAAATAGTAGGATATAGAGTTTGAATGCAAATTAAAATGTACAAGCAGCTTGAAAAGTTTAGCCTTAGACCTTGCACTCCTCTGGTTTAAAATGTCAAACTGTGCATCTGAATTTCCCATGTTGGAGGGCAGCCATTACAAATGGCTGGCCTCCATTTGTAATGGAGTTTGATCGCTGGATGACATTTACTTACCATAAGACTACTGTACCTTTTATGTTAAAACCCAGATGATGTCGTCACTTATAAGCTTAATTTTACTATATTTATGTTGTTGTTGTTGAGAACAGAATGGCCAGACCGTTGTTACCTGCTCAAGAAGTTTGACAAAAAGGAGTTTAACTCTTTCAGGTTTGACTTCTACAATATTTCTTGAACAATTTTTCTTTATACCTCGCATATGTATATATATATATGTGTGTGTGTGTGTGTGTATGTATCTCTCTCTCTATATATATATGTATATATATATATACATATATATATATATATATAGAGAGAGAGATACATACACACATAAAATAAAATAAAAATATTATATTAAGGTTGTGAGTGACAGGGTAAAAAATCTTAACGTATTTGAAACTGGAAGAATGTTTGCTAAAAGGTTCACCGCTGTAATGTCAACAGCCAGATGTCAGAAAGTCTGCTGGCGCAAAAGTGGCTTCTGCTGATTTGAGAATAACAACCACAAGGTGAATAAGCAGCGTAGAAAAGTCTGCCAGCTCAAATAGCAGCTAAAAGCAGCGACACAATGCCTCTTATTTCCAACATCCAACACTTGGTTTTTAGTTATCATTTTTATTTCTAACACGGCCGTTGCAAACTGTTGGCAGTCGGCATTTATACCCGATCCAATGAACACATTTGCCCTGTCACATTGTGAAACATGGAAAATCCCCCAGAAAGACATTTCAGACGGAGACATTTTTATTGTTCAGTTTGTAATTTTGTAACCGCCATGGGTTTAAAAAAAAATCCATTTACCAGGGGTCCTTTATAGCAGCCAGAGGAACGGAAAATGTGTTCCCCTCCCTCCCTTATCACCGCTTCTCACAAACAACAGCATGAGATTTAGCACAGTAGTTAGCACATTGTAACACCACACATGTCAGCAGTGATTAAATATGGGGAAATACAATGAGAGCTTTCTCGTATTACAGTTGCATTCCTGTTATTGAGCTGTATCATCCAATTTCAACAAATTATGTCTCAGTTATCTCCGAGCCTAAGCATTGTTGTTTTCCTCCTTCCCCTTCTGTTTCATACTTATGCAAAAAAGAGGTGAGAAGAAAAACAGGTTCCCAATAGACTTTAGTTGTCTGTTTATATTGTGGGGAGATTAGGAGACCTGAACAATTGCTGCTTTGTTTATGTTATTGATTTTTGATTTGTATGCCTCGTGAAGCCAGCAATGGCTGGTTCTTAAAATTTTCTCCATTACATTTTGAAATGCTTGTTGTTTCAATCATTTGTGACTCTTCGTGGTCTAGAAAGGGACTGTTTGCATTTTTGGAAATTAAGGGAATTTTAATATGTTGGGCTACACGGGCTAAAATCCCCAACTGTATAGATCCAACTCGCTGTAAATCATCAGGTGGATTTAGACTATTAGACCTGGGAAAGCGGTAAAACATCCAGTATTCAATGGATTTGTTCCAACTGGGTGGAAAGTCCAACCGTTTAGACGAGTCTTAAGTCGTCACAGCTAATGGGGGAGAGATTGTTGTGCTAGCTAAATAGCATTAGACTGAACAAATAGCTCATACAAATCTTTATTTTTCATGATTTCAACATTTTTAAACGGAGGTTAAAACAAAACGATCAAATGTTTTACTTGTAGGAGGCCACTTTATCTTTATATCTTTGGTAAAAATCCAGATTAGTTTGTTCTAAAACATTGCAGTGCTATTCAGTGTTCTGTCATTGGGCAAGCCACTCCACCCACCTCTAATTACCCCAGGGCAGCTGTGGCATCCTGTAGCTTGCCACCATCAGGGTGTGAATGTATGCATGAATGGGTGAAAAACTGAATGTTGTGTGAAGCGTTTAGGGTCATCTGGACTTTATAAAGCGCTATTCAAGTATCAAGTATGAATACCATTTTATTCAAACACTAATCATTGTATTTGGATGGTATTTACAGAAAGGCATTTGATTAGTTACAAAGGAAGTAGGAGTAGGAAGTGATGCGTAGATGCTCTGAAAGTGTTTTACTTTTCCTGCTTTATGAAGATCATTGGTGGTGCACTTCCTCCACAATATCCTGTTTTATCATAGGTTAATGTTAGAATTTCACCATCATCAAATACTTTTACTACTACTATTTTTTTCCGACCCTTTGGAGATGCCAGGTTTTGACAAATTTGCTGTGGAGTTTGTCAAATGAATGCCAGTGCCAGGAATGAGAGATGCCATTTGCAAAGTACAGCTATTTTAGGAGCAGCTCTACCTTTCCATCTAGTTTCAGAATTGTAATTAAAGCCAAAGTTTGCCCAGATTTGGCATTTGCAAATATTATCATAAATATGCCCCCAAAGTATTTTCATACCAAACAAAGGTGTTTTATTTTTCTTTTATTCGCTGCAAGTGCTTTATCAGAGTTTCATTTTGTCCCTCTCATCCTTGATGCTGAGGCTGCCCTGGCTCAGGGCGAGTCCTTTGAGCTTCCATCCATCTACTGTTTGACAATGCCTGGCTGACTTCCAACCCTTTAGCACAGACATCAAATGCCAGCTACCAAAGTGGCCATATGTACTCCTCCTCAAGATACCAGAGGTAAAAAGGTCTGAAGTGCAACAACTTGATGCATCGCCCACTAGGTACAAATTAATGAACAACACAAGGGCCAGAGTGAAACACTCACACTGAATTACTTTATCTTGCAAAACAAAAATCAATTAAAACCCTGATAAATATCTGATGTAACAGCTTTTATGTTGCAAAGGGAAAATGAAGCGATTGGGTACAAAGAGTGTGGTTTTCAAGTGATTATTTGCATCAGAGAGCCAACTAGATAGAGGTATGCTGAAGGTCAGATTAAATAGAGAAGAGCAAAAAAAATTAAAAACCAGACCCAAACATCTTTCTCTTTTGTTTACCTGAAAAACAAGTTAAATCAACAAGCAGGAGCTGATGGAAATTGGATAAAACCGTCAGGGCTGACCCAAGAGAGGATTCCATTTTCATTATGTTTGGACAATGTCGTAATTCAAGCCCCCGTTTGGGCCCTGCTTTTAGAAAACAACAAAAGAGAAGAAGGCACGTCGGCCGGGGAGGTATTTCTCATTTTTCCCAGACGTTCACGTGAAATGGGAAGGGGCAGGCAAAAGGGGGGAGGAGGATAAAGTGGGAAAAAAAGAGGTTAGTTAAGGGGATCAAGTCACCACCTGTGATCTGAAGTAAAACTAAACCCTTTCATTCCCCATCCTCTCCTCCGTCCCTCATTCTTTTGTTTTTTCTATTCTTTTTAAGGTCCTCCGAGGATATTGCCGCCATATTCTTTCAGTGGTAAAAATGTCCCCAGGCACAAAGCTATTTCAGATCCTTTACCAGCAGGCCCATGGTGATAGAAAAGGCGTAATTTGTTTTGACTTTGCCTCTCTCGCAAACCAATCTCCTGGTGTTATTTAAGTCCGCACTCTTGTCTCGCTCTCAGCAGCGTGTGGCGGCAAACAACAAATCTCAGGTTGCCATGGATCTCTGCTATTTATAAAGCGTTTGTGTGGCTTTGTGCAACTATTTTTTCCCCCTTCTTCTTTGTTTCCATAATTCATTTTAAATTCTCTTACAATGGCCGTCCATGGTCGCGCACACCAAAACGAAAAAAAAAAAAAAAATCAAAACAAAAACTTTGAATTAGACTTTTATGAAATATCGCTGCCTTATTCCCAGTGTGCTCATATCTATGCTTGTACAATCTGAGGATGCAGAAAAGCAGTCTGCACAAGTCCTCAAAAAAACAACCCACAGATGGTCTTAAAATAGAATAGCTTCATTATGCCAGAGCAAACAGGGATCCAGCCGTTTGCCTGTTGATCATTTCCCTCTGGTGACTGCTGAAGTGCACTCTTCAACCACAATGCAAGGGTAGAGATTAGACCTACAAGAACAAGTACACCCCTTACACATTTTTGTAAATATTTTATCATATCTTTTCATGGGACTGCACTGAAGGTATGGCTTTTAAGCAATGTAGTTGGTGTTCTGCTTGTGTCAACACACAACCATCAACGTCTAACCCATTGGCAACAATAATGAGAACAGCCCTAAGTTTAAAATTTGTAAATTTTACTCAATTAGCCTTTTTTCTTCCCTGGCGTCATGCGATACGTAAGTGGGCTCTCACACTCTTCAGGCCAGTCTTTTGAAGCTCAACATAGCACTCCCTGAGAATCAGAAGAAAAATAATTAATAAAAATGGCATAGGCTATAAGAATATCAACACCCTGAAACTGAGCTGCGGTACTGTGATCGAGACCATATTTTATGAGACGGGTTTCAACGAGAACAGACCAAAGAAGTTGAGTGATCATGTGCTGCATCATCTCCAGAGGTTGTCTTTTTTTTTTAAATAGACTAATGAGAGCTGAAGAGGTTGAAGGGATAAGGGTCAGTCTACAAACAATTTGCTGAAGACAAGCTCAGGACATGGGTTACTGGAATATCAAGTTTGGCAGAAACCCATTGAAAAAGGAGACTCTTAAGAGGCTCTGCCATTTAAACACCCTCACCTCTGCAGACATTTCTGTAATAATGTTGGCCAAGCACTCTGTTAAAGTCTCCCCATTCTCCACAAAGACCTTTCTTCTCTGGAAGCTCGTTGCTCTGTGAGTTCACCTTCCCTCTAAATCGGTATATAGATACCACATATCCCACCTTTTTGTATGTCAATCCCTGGGGCAAGGACAAGAGCCCATCTAAGTACAGCACTGCCACAGTGATTTTCCACCACCACTTCATTGCTCAGCTGCTCCAGAGGTCTGGGACGGCATCAGAATGTGAAGCAAAAGAGCTTCTCCTTTTAGGCATGAAGCAGACAAGACCAGCACAAAGAAACAGATTTTCCCAACAAACATAAAATGAACTGATCAGTCTGCATGTTCAGACTGACATGTTTTTAGCTTGACAAGTGGAAGAATTTCTCTTTACCCGTAATGTCTTCATCATGTCAGGGACAAGAACTAATCAGTCAATGACTCCATGTCTGTGGCGGACGTGCAGAGCTCATGTCATCTATCCCTATAAAGTGGGAGAAGGGTTTTCTTCACAGAACCAGGCAAAACTCCTATAACTTTTTAAACCATTAAAATAGACATGGAAATGACCTGGCATCGATATTCAAAGACGATTCAAGTCAAATTCACATTAACTGAAGCATCACATTCCTTTAAATGCGTAATTAAAGCTTCAGCTGATCAAACAAGATGATTCAACTGTTCAAATTTGTCAGCTAGAAGGAAGAACATTCTGTGCCTTAATGCTGCCAGAGTTCTGTATATTTATCGTTCCAAGGTATTCGACTTAGTCTGAAGAAACTTTTTGCCCACTGGAGACTAGAATTATTGAGGTTACACTGTGCATGACCTAAGGGGAAAATAAAAGGTCGGAATGTCACACCTTGGGGAACCTTTACGCCCCAATAATGTGTTAGAGAAACTGACCTACACAGTAAATTAAATCAGATATCCCCTGGCTTTTTATTAGCTAGGTGAGATTTAAGAGTCTTACCAACCCTGGTTTGTCTGCTGCAGCAGCAGATGGTTAAAAATGATCCCTTCTCAGACTTGCAGCTCCTGCTTTTGTTAGCGCCTTGTCTCAACAAGTATTTGGGGAAAATGAGGTGCCGCAGTGGGGAAAAAAAGGAGGTGGTGCCGTACATGAAACCCATCACATATACGGGACTCTAATTACTTCCACGCTCCTCCCTTGTGTCTTAGATGGATTCTCATGAGCCAGAAGTGGAGGATCAGCACTTTCCATCCCTCCTACTAACTCCGTTCTTCCTTTTTTCTTCTCCCTTTTCACAGTGGGGCTTGTGTTATTAACCTTCTGTCTGCTCATGCAAATAGGACTCTATAGCCCCTTTTTCCCCCTGTCTCTCTCTGGAAGCTCATTTTAGACAGCTGAGCTTCCTTTAGAAAATTTACAAGTGTTGTTTCCTGTTATGGAAATAGTCCAGCGTTCGGCCAGAATCCAGAGCTGATGAGAATGGGGAACCGATTGGAAAAGTGAAAGAAGAGAAAGAACACACTGCTGAGACAGTGCGCGACTCATTTTGCTTGATGATGAGGCAGAAATGTGGAGAGAAGAGGAGGCAGAGGAGTTCAAGCTGAGCAGAAAGAGGATGAAGTCAAATTTTTCAGTCTTATCTTTTAACCCAATATTGACTATTGAAGAAGACAAATGGGCCAGGGGTGTACTTATGGTTTTGATGGTTTGAACCTGTCCACCCACTCGGCTCCTATTTTCTTCTCAGGAAACTTCCTCTGTCTCATTATTGGAAGTACTAAGCACCTCTTGAGGTGGTTACTGCTCCTCTCATCAGGAAACGGTGCAGATGGGGTGATGGCGACGGACGATTGCTGGGCAGAAACAATGGTAATCACTAAAAATGAGTCACACCAAGATTTTCTAACGTATTAAACCACTGGCTCCGCCTCCAATGCCGCTACCGGTGCTAAACCCCGTCCTACATAAAAAATGACAGCTGCACAAAGTGCTACTGTAGAGCCTTTTACTGCAGACTCGGTGAGAGAAACCGTTGTTAAAGGCCGCTAATGGGACAATTATGAGAATGGAAATGCTGCATACAGAGGAAGAGAGAGCTGAATTTCTGACCAAATGTTACCTTTTTAGTTTTTCCATCAGCACTACTATTGCACATTTTCTGCAAATGCACTCAAATTTGTCTTTATCAACACTTCAGATTGTCTTTGTAAGCTATTTTCCTGCTGCAGCCACAGTGAACCTTCAAGATCGTAGAACAAAGTACCCCATTCACAGTTACTGAAGATTCAGAATCAAAACAAGTTTGATGCAGACAACGGGAAAAGTGTTTTGTTTTTTTTTTTCTTTGGTTTTATATCAAAGAAAAACTTTTCAAGGAGGCACTCTCATCTGTTTCACTTCAGTGGAGTTGATTACTGTTTTTGTTTTTTGGGGGGGTTTTTGGGTTGGAGAAACTCTCTCTGCCTGAAGCTAATATCAAATGCAAAACTACATAAAGCCTCTGTTTATCTAGACTGTGGTCTTGTAATCACATTGATATTGTTGTGAATTTTTGTTTTGTTTGGGTTTCAAATACTTACAGTAATGCAGCTTTTTTTTTTCTTTGATTCTAAACTTCTGTTTTCTTTAGCTAGAACGTGTTTGAACATGTCGGCTATTTTGGTCTTGATTGGCCCAACATATGTTGCTCGTTTTAATTTCTGGCTGATGTCAAACGAATGCCTTGTCTTTATTGTCTAAATTGCAAACAAACAAATTTGGCTCGGCACTGGGTTCCCAAAATAACCCAAACGTGGATTGATTTGGCCTTGGTTTATTGATTTGACCCAGAATACTGGTTAAAGTTTCTGGAACAAAATGGATAAAGTGACTAATGTCCAACATTTATCTTACCAAATATGGTTGAATAGAATAACTTCTAACCTGAAATATAAAACTGAAAATGTGATTCAGACCTACTTAAGCTAACAATATTACACATTACATAGTTAATATAGTGTTATGCTCAGCATTCACACTGTGACCAAAGAACTAGTCATAAATTGAATATAGACAGATGTTATTCCATATTGTATTTTATACTGATTATGAACTTCACCCAACATGTAGGTTTTGGATTGTGTAAGGAAACCACAGTAACCAGAGAGCCTTCATGTGCACCGGGTTGAAAGACTCCAGTGGGGATTCAAACCCAAGACCAACAGGTTTAGTTTAATTCTGGTTCTAAAATGCAGATTAAGAACAAAATTTACTCCTTTGAGTTCATAACCAAATCCTATATCCATCTGATGCCAATGTGTGCTTTCTCTCTTCAATTTTATTCCCTTAAATTATTTCATACTCGTATACCACTTAAGCTATGGGATATTAGTTTATTTCTATTGTTAAGTGTGTATGCCAACCAGATTTCCACTTTTCCCCAGACATTCCCTTTTATTAAGACAAAAAGAGGCCTATTTCACAAAATGGCTCACTGGATGCAGGGATAACAGCCCGTATTATCTTGTTAGAAGCATTTCATGGAGGCAGAGTGTAGCATGCCTTTCTTTTTCTTTTTTTTTCGGCGCATATTTTCAAATGAAGAATTATGTCTGTTTTTTCATAATTTTCCAAATCACAAAAATACAGTTTTAGTCACAGAAGGGCTGATGTGCATCCTGCATGTGCAGGAGACCTCACACATGGAGAATAAAGTTTGTATCTATCCAGAACTTGTCAGATAGATGTTATATTTTCCCAGTAAAATTTGAATCCAAGGTCAAGTCTTTTTTTGTAATTCCTGAAAGTAAAATGCGGAACCATTTTACTAAAACTGGGTTACAATCTTGACACTAGGTTTGGTGAACCCTACCCAACAGGTTAAATCTATTTTTTTTTTTTTTTTGTTACAGTGCTGGGAACCTTCAGCTTAAGCAGATCTAATTTAATCTGAGGTGAACCGGCACCTGGGCTCCAAACACTTACACCCACATGTTGGGTATTACAGTTGGCCTTGTGGGGCTAAAATATAAAGATGAATGCATACAAGTGGAGAGAGAGATACAGAGCTCTTTTATTGCCTAATCACACAATACAATAAAGCACAGAGTATGGCGCATAGAGCCTAATATTGTTTGAATCACTCTTTTCATTAGAAGTCCCAAAAGTGCCATCAGTCCTCTTCCCTATGGGTGATTTGATGGGTTGTCACGGAAACCCACAAATGCTGAATGTCAGTGTTGTCGAATGTTGTGGAAGAAAAGATGTGCGATGTTGAAGACATTGTTAGGTGCTAGTAAGCGAGGTACTTTGCGGTTAAGTCCAACTTTTATTCTCTTTTTGTCGGGCCTCAATACGATCGATGTCTTATTTGAGGGTTTCAGGACCTTTCACGACACTGTGTTGATAAATAAGACGGGCCCTCTTCAGTTGCTTTTCTTCAAACTGAATGTTCTTAATTATTGTTTCTGTTGCATTTAGTTGGATGTAATTGTGGCTCAAAAGAAACATCATTTTTCAAAATCAGGACCATGACAATAAACTTCTAACCATAGCTAAATAATAACCTTTTCTGCAGGATACGAAAGCACATCTAAGCACCTGCTACCTGATATTTTTACTGAGCTAAAAGCTGCCACGTTGCCATGAAGAACATATGGGATTAGATTTCGCAGTGGTGGCTGAATTGGACCAAAGGTAAATGGCCAAAAAAGAAGTGTGTGATTGGTGCTTTACCGTGATAATACCGCATGAATTGGCTAATAAACTCCCCCACTAGGTAAGCGCAAGTTGGAGTAACGGCTTTTTAAACTGCTTTTTTCACTAGCGTCGGCAGTCAAGCAGAAGGAGTGGGGCACTGCTGAAACTCGTACAGCAAATGCCTCGGAGGCCACACATATAGATAAATATATGCTGTTTATTTTTATGAACATAGTACCGTCTGACCGAACGCAGACCCACATGATGAAATCCAATCCCCCCTCGGCTGTCTCTCTTTACTCCTGCTGCTGCAGTCGAGACATATCAGATTTCATTTGGATCAGATGGCGTATCTATTTCCACAGCGGCCAACGACAACAAGCAGGCTGCCTCCCCTACATCAAACAGCCCCTTTTCCCCCGCGATTCCCCCTCCACCAAGTGGCCTACCTACGATTGTCGAAAAGATGCAGCGTCGAGCCCAACCTATTATTTCCAATTTCTTCTTGGGAAAGTTGATCTAATGAGTATTATCGGCAGCTAATGGGAATTATAATTAGTCAGATGCAGCAGATTATCTGCGCATAATTAGCTGTGTCTGTCAGCCCCAATTAGTGCAACAGGAATTAGGAGACTTTGGAGTTTAGCAAGGGAGGTGAGGGAAAGGGGAGAGAGGCAGGGGGAGTGTGGGTGGCTGGGAGAGGCAGGTTTTTGGCTCTCGGCTCCGTCGTGTGCCGAGGAAGAGGGGGAAGCGCTACAGAAAGCACGATAGGCAGGAATGACTTTTTTGGCTCGCACAGAGCAAGCGTGCTGATGGAGAAGAGACTTCAGTGGAGATGTGGACATGTGGCAGGGTAGACTAATTTGATTCCCTCAACATGTGCCCATTAGCTGCTGGGGAGATCCGAAAACCGCTCTACAGGATTACTTTTTTAAAATGCTGATCATGGGCAAAGGTTTATTGAGTGAAAATGCCAAACTGTGGCACAGAGCAATATGTTATTCTGCAAAAAAAAAAAAAATCTGCTCATCTACAAGCGGCTAAAAACTTCTGCATCACACAGTTGGCAAGAAAAGACAAGCTGAACATTTCATCCCCCACCACCATTCCAAGAATACTTTATGAATAGATGGTTGAGGAGAACTTAATTTGAAAGGACTAAACCTTGCGGAGAAATTTGCACCCTTGGTGCCTTGCCACAGTAGACACATTAATACCACAAACATAATTGAGTTTTAATTTGGATTGTTCCTGCCAGCTTTGCACATCTAGAGACTGAGAGTTTTGCCCATCCTTTCCTCTCATTCAAACGTCTTGTTTAGTTATGATCACGAGTTTGAACTCAACCTCGCCTATGTTTGAGGTCTAACAATTCATAACTTCCAGTCTTCTCTACTGTACACGCAACTGAGTGACAGAAAGTTTGTCATCTGTACCAACCCTCTATGGTCCAGTAAGAGTTTCTGCAAATGTCAGCCCAGTTTTTTTTTGGGGACAATGTTTGCTGCGCTTATTAGCAGGAACGGTGATACTACCACTTCAGCAGTGGAGTATAGCGCCCAACAGAAAGAAAATGAAGGTTTGGATTATTAGCAGAAGAACAAAGCAATGATGAATCTCGTTAAGTATTAATGCAGGCGTGTACTTGTTAGCAGGGTCCAAACGGTCGCCAACACAAGTTGTTTGGGTCAAACATGTCAGTAACTTAAAAATGTTACTGACATGTTATCATAACCCATAATCAGAGTTTATTCAACATTTTGAATTATAATTAACAGAGCTTCTGGAATCATAATGTATTGACGTTAATGACTTGGGATCAGTTTTCAGTTTCTATTGCAGATGTTGAACTGGATTTAGATCTGTACTATGACAGAATCATTTGAGCTCATGAATGTGTTTTGGGCAAAACCTTTTAATTATACCACTGGCTGTTTATCTAGGGTTCTTGTCTTCCTGGCAGATGAACAAGTCTGTTTCAGCCTTTGTTTCAGGATTGCCCTGATATATTTAGCTCCATCAATCTTCCCACTGATTCTGACCAGCTTCCCTTCTAGTCTAACACAGGAAACCCCAAGAAACAGACCTGGTAGTTGGGAGAGTAATTTCCTCTCCTGTACACTAAGGTGTCCTTTTGCACATCCCTCATATTTCCTTTTGTTACAGCTACATTCAGGCATATGGAAACACATGCTGGTGTGAACACATGCTTGGTTGTCAGTTGTGTTTTCAGAGCTTATTTTTCACAGTATTGCTAATTAAATGAACACTAGCAGAAGAACTCATTGCAGAAACAACTTGTTCATGGTGGATGCTAATAATATTCTTGCAACAGCCTCAATTACACTAAATAACACTCTCTGCACATTCATTATTGGCATAAGGGCTTGCAATCAAAATAAAAAAGAACAGGGAAAACATATTTAAGGCAATCTTGTGTGGGAGTTTTAAATTGTGCCTTTAACTTCTTGGAAAAACAATCTTTGGTGCAGTGCTAATGATGGCTTGTATGTCAACAGGAATTGAAGATTCAGTTTCAACTTTGTTTTTCTTTGTTGTAACACAACTAACAATATTTTTTATTATATATATATATATATATATATATATATATATATATATATAATGTATACAATACATTGTGGTACAATCCAAATTTGCCCTTTTCATACCATGTTTTCTACTTGTTTCTCTGCATTTCCACCAACATGACAAGACACTATAAAACGGGCCGTGCTTGCATCGATCCAGTCAATCAATTTTGTTGTACATGTATAATGACACTAAAGGTATTTTTTAATTTTCTTTACATCTATGTTGGGAAACATTTATTTGCACCCAACAGTAGTTTATCCCTTCATAAACGGCTCGGAGAACACAAAATGATTATAATTTTGTTCTTTCACACTCAGACTCCACATACAATGTTGGTCCTAGAGATTCTGTAAGTAGAATATAAACCAACATTTTGCTTAGCATTCTCCTCTACTGTGGACAGTGTCTTTGACCATAAGTTAGACACTATCTACTTTTAGGATTAGGTGAATTGGTTAGATTATCTCTAGCTATCTTCATAGTTTTGCTGCTGTGTGCTTTAGCTGCTAGCTTCTGCTAACTTCTCTTACTACTCTCTGTTAATACGCTTTCTGCAATTAACTTTGCATTCTCTTTTTGTCTGTCATCAAAAATGTTGCTGGCCTAGTGTATTTTCTTCAGCTGGATTTCCTGTTAACGGCTGTTAACTTTGGTTTTACCAGTCGTGCTTAAGTGGTGCAATGTGTGAGATATTTCTGCCATGAACTGTATATACTCTTTGCTTTTCTTTCCCATAGAAAAAATACTAATAGCTCTGTGTTTCTAGGGGTTATTAAATCTCCGTCATAACCTTGAGAAGTTTAGTCGCCTCTGAGCTCCCCTCTGTAATTCATAAATCACTGCAGGAGCCGCACAGCTGCTAGTTCTCAAAAATCAAGCCAGCAGTCCAGGACTACGAGGAGGAGGATGTGTCATGTGGCATCAACCTCAGCGAAACCCGTAAAATTTGTCTCAGCATAACCATAATCCTGCCTTGAAGTAATAGGAGCTTATTTCCAACTTTGTATATTTCCTGAATGGATCCATTGGTGAGGCTTTTGCTGCTACTTTTTTAAGCAAGCTCTGGTTCTGCTGGAGGTGTCGTCCTGTTAAGAGATGGGTTGCAGCTTAGTCATAACTTTAGTGCCATCAGTTGGTCTTCCTGACAACGTTTTAACAGAAAATGTGTGACCTGTGTTTGACTGTATTCCATAATTTCACATGAGTTTGTCTATAAATTAAAATAGTGGATTAATTTAATTTATACTGAATTCAGTTATACGTGACAACACAAACTGAAGTTTTCCTTATGTAAAATTCCCTGAAATTACATTTGTTATAAATTGGTGGTGCATAAATAAACTGAAATCCAACAATATTCACCAGAAACCAATAGGAAGGGGTTTGATGACCTCTGTGCAAAGTGCACTGAATCCAGAGACCCAAGCCCAAAGTGAGACATTAATAAACCGCGATTGTCATGTCTCATTCAGCAGTGGTTCTAAAAGTTATGCCTGACTGAATATCTTATATCCTTGTTGGCTTGCTCAGTTTCACCATTTCTTGCAATATGAACTGCGGATGTTAATTGGACAAGCAAACATCACTTTTCACGTTGCACAACAATGTGAAGCAACATAAACATAAAAAAAAAGAATAAAATTTGATTGACGCAAGTTTATATCATTCTCCCCAAGGTGAGAAAATGGTGTTTGCATTGCATGTCTAACAACAATGCAACTAAACAAGCTTCTTACATCCTGGTAATATAACACTCATTGCACACTAAGAGAACACAAATTTGTCTGGTGTTCTTGAAGCTAAACAAACCACTTTGCATTGTTTTTAATCAGTCTCATATCACCATACCAACTCCACCAGCAGGCCCTGAGGGAACTGTCTCAATGAACACGTACAGGAAACTACACAGGCGGCTAAATAGCTTTTGATTGAGAATGCATTTGCATAGATTATCTCCATCTATTTGACCAGGCTGTGCGTGTCTGTAAATAGCTCTAGTCAACAGTGAGAGGCAGCCCCACATAAAATGTTTAACCACTCAAACCAAAGGTGCACACAAACACGGCTAAGATAACATACCTCCCCTGTAAACAAACATCCTCGCGCGGCCATGTTTGTGGACATACAGCATTTAACACAGATGTAGGAGAGATGGATATTGTCTGTGAAGCTCAACATCTCCCAGAGGAGGCGTTTTGTTTAGCTTGAATATAGATTGATATAGGTTGAGGGTAAGAGCTAGGCTATAAAAATGAATGCTAGTTAATGCAAAATTCTTGTAAAAATAAGACGATATACTATGTATGTGCATGTATTCAGCTAAAACGAGAACAAATTGTGCTGTGACATTCTGGTGGTAAAGAAATGTTAAAATGTGACTCTCCAAATTGACTCTTAAATTGTGAAGTCCTTGATTTCTAAAAGCATTTTTATCCACTAGATAATTCCTAGGTCAGAGTTATGTTTTAAAAAGTCTCTTAATGGTCTGGACTGGACTAAAGATGAGTGGAAACAATGACTGAAGCACACTTGGAAAAAATTACAAGATGTTTTTTCTTCCTTGGAACCGACCTATAAATAAAGAAAATTAATGACTGAAAACATCTTCACAACACTGAACTTATTCAATGCAGTATACCATCAAGACAAAGTAAAACTGAACAGATACACCAGGGGCTATTCAAATCAGCACAATATTTGCCAGCATTTTAACTGGATTTTAACTAAATGCACTTTATACATTTTCTTTAATGCAGCAACTTTTAAACTGTAATGTCGGGTATTTAAATCTGTAATTGGGTCTGACACATGCCTTTTAGATACAGTTTTCTGTGAAAATGAACACATAATGAGCTTAATTCCTTCTGGCCTTTGCAGCAGATTCTCAAGAACGAGTCTCCAGATACTGTAAGGAGGAGAATTTACATCGGCAGTCACAATGTTTGGGCATTTTGATTGGAGAGGGGGGCTCACTGCGAATCGATTTATGCCTGCAAGGGTGGACGTGGTTCAAGCTGCGCTGAGCCTCCCAGAGTCAGGTGTGTGTCTTCTGGGCAGAATCTGTGGATTAAGGGAGGCCTGAACTTGAAACGGGAAAGGACAGAGCAGTCAATAACACACTGATTAATGATAATGGCATGCAAGCCAGGGGGATAATCTTTCTAAGCTCTTTTTATCTAAGGCACGAATTGACTGAAAACATGGAGGACGGAAAGGAAAACCTACCAATCCCCAGCCACACTGGGGGCTTCCAAACTGGGTAAATGCTTGTTTATGTCTTCAGTTTTTAAAAGATTGATTAGAAATTCTTCTGCTGTCGCAGCAAGCCAGGAGTCAGCTTTCATGTGACAATAACTTATTCACAAGTTATTTGTGAATATCAGAATATGTATGTGTTTTGATTGGGCAATATCCGGCTGTAAACTATTTTTCCCTGAACCTAATTTTCGTGGAATTGTCTGGCTGCTAATAAATGCATTTATGCACTGCCTCTTCAGGTTACCATCTGGTTGAATATTTCCTTCCCCCGATTGTGGGCATTATTCTGCATTTGCATCGTCAATCTGTGCCTCCATCAGTGGCATTTTCCCTTCTGTCACCTTGCTACAGAATATCCTCATAAAGCTTCACTTATCATAATAACACCCCAAGCCACCTCCTCCCACTTTGTTTTATCCCCCTTTATTAAATGCTTATTGACAAGGCTGAAGGGGAAATTATGGTTTATCCAGGCCCCCTCTAATCAATCTGTCCTGTTTGTGACTCTGTGAGGGAGGTTCTGCTCAGAAATTTGAGAGGCGCTGATCCCCCACTTAGGCCTCATCCACTTGCCTATAGATTTTCCACAACTCCCAGCTAATTTATGCAGTCTCATGGATGCAATTATTCTCTGTGTCCACACTTGGAAAGAAAAGTAAGGGGTGCTCATGGCATGAGCAGGAATTGGATGAAAGTTTGCCTCTTGTTTATCTGAGGGGCTTGTCAACCCTTCGGGATGAGTCCGAAATCAACGTCCTTTTGATCCTTTGTTTAATCATTTGGCAAGGTTTCAGTCTAGGAAAAGTCTGAAAGATATGGAAAGATTTTGTATATTGGGGGGAAAAAAATCTGATTTTTTTCCAATACTTTGTTACCCATCTAAAAACTGTGTTCATAGGTGCAGAAAAAAATACATTCTAATCAATCTCAATTTCTAGTCCTGAGAATTCAGAAGTGATTCAAAATGCTCACTTGATTGTAATATGCATTTACAGAGTATACCTCATCGCATTACGTGTCCACTGAGCCATCATAACCATCTGATTTTACAAACTCCATATTTAAAGCCAGATCACTGTTGAAATATCTCCCTTTATATATAACCTTCTGTTTTCATACAAAATGGGATAGAAGTCAGAAAGCCTCATAAACCTGAGCATAGGAATCAAGTCTTGCATTCCTGGGCCAACCACTGACTCTACCTATCCCCCTGCCTTCATTCTTGTTTGATTACCCCAACACTTTTATTCACTCCACCCAGACACAAAAGACATCAAGCTGACTGATCAGTGGGCAGCAGCCTAGCCAAGGCTGATCAATGAGGCCTTGGGAGGATGGATAGAAGACAGAGGCAAGGTGGGGGGTATTAAGGTGTGCGGACAGGTAGGCTGACAGACGCACAATCAGCAGCCCAATCGATGGGAACTTTTGCTGAGCTCAGATAAGAGGGTGCCGCTCGTGCCGGGTTCACTTCCAGACACTTATTGTGACAGCAGCTTTTGTTTCCTACCTTCGTGAGCTTAATAGTTCTCAAAAAGAACAGTAGAAAAGGGAAAAACACACAGTATTGTACAGGAAACAAAAGAGATTCTGTCTGATTGATTTGCTTACCTTGGCAGAGACTCTTCAAAACCCTTGTTCATGGCTGTTTGTGCAAGATCTGCTAATGAAGCATGATAAATACCTTCCTCTACAATGGAACTGGGCATATGAGGGGAGTATTAAGAAGAGCCATTGATTGATTTTAAAAGGTTTCTTCAACAAAAGTGCAAACAGTGTTGATTTCATGAATTGAAAAACGGTGAAAACAAATCACTTATGTTTGAAGACATTTCTAAGAAAGTTTCATGAAATAGTGGAATATACATGCATCTTGTAGAGTAGTAACGTTTCATCATTTTTGTCATCTCAAAGACGTTGGTCCCCACTATCCTTCCAGTTTTTAATGTGTTGGATACTTCTTAACCCATTTTTAGTAGTAAATGTTTTCTCTGCTTGATGTATGCCAATGATTTGACCCGCATCTTTTCCACATGGGATGTGTCTTTCAACATGGTTAAGAAATGAGAAGCAACTCCTTGAGATTAAATAACTTGTTGCCAGCTGAAACATAATCACCCATGCAATAATTATCCATTAGGAGGATTTAACTAATTTGCTGAGTTAAATCCAGGTGGCAACTGGAATTGTTTTGGCCAGACAGTTTATTATACACAGCATTAAGTATAGACATGAAAAGGAGATCGCTGCTTTGGTTCAGCTTAACAGAAATCAGTGGATAAACACTCTAACCATCGAATTGCACTTTTTTAGGCAACATTCTCTGCTGCTTGGCCTTTAACATATGTACCAGGTGTTGCTCCCCTCCAAAGTGGTGATAGATTTCTTGATCGTCTAAAGGAAAACTCTATCACTATCCTTCAAATGAAATGAGAGAAACACTATTTCATTTGATTGTACATTTTATTACCTCTTAAATGACAACTTAGAACCTGTTGCTTATTGATCGTAATCATGCATGAAGCAGTTTAAATCTATTGTTTAAAAGCTGCACTAATGAGTATTTTGGGATCAGTGATACCTAAAATGAGTGTGAAATCCTCAGTGCAGATGATTTTGTTTCCCATCGTTTGGCTTTTTTACTCTGGCTTCTCTCAGTTAAACAACTTGCTGTCTGCAGCTGTTTGCAGGGGAAAATGTCCAATAAATCTGCAATGAATCCTGTAAGCACACCAGTATATAGTGCTACACATCATAGGGAGTATGGAAAATCTGTTTTAGCATAATCTTTTATTGTTTTATCCTTCTGAGAACTCTGTCTAGGATAAGCGTGTGTTTTATTTAGAAAGCTACTCTGTGTGCTCTGTCCTGTCTTTTGTTTCTCTGCCTCCATGTGTAGCTGTGTTGTTGTGGTCAGCTGGTTGTCAAGTGAGCTCTTTGTGCGTCTCGATTAGCCTTTGTTCCTCTGTCTTGTGTGTGGTAGTGGTGCTCCTTTCTCTTCATTGAAGTAATTCTTGCAAGACAACAGTACCCAAGGTTGACCAAACATGAGCTTGATGGTATATCCAGCTGTAGGGAGGGAAACATCATATATGAATTATTAGACAAAATATTTGCAGAACTTGGTTGAAAATGCAAGACTCTCGATTTCTTTATGTCCAAGCCATTCATTGGGACATTGCTTTCCTATTTCTTATTTTGTTTCACCTGGAACAAATTACTGAATGGCTCGGCAACAAAATACATTAAAGACTTGTTGTTGTTGTTGTTATTGTTTTATCAACCTTCCAGACCACTCAGGTCTTCTGGTTCTCGTCTTCTCTGCATCCTCAAAACCAAACATGGTGAAGCAGCATTTTGTTTTTAAGCACCAAAACTTCCAGAAAACTGCAAAACTGTTGAAACGGAGTTTAAATCTAGGCTGGAACCCCATTTGTTTAGAGTTGCCTCGTATTAAAAACAGCTGATATATTTGATGTGTGTGACAACGATTATTCTTGATGGTCTTGATTATGGCATATGGCAAAATTTAAGGTTTGTTGCTTGTTTCATATAAATCACCTTCATCTGTTGCTAAATGTTCTAAACAAATACACTTGACTAAAAAAAGTATTCTGGTGTTGGACACATTTCTTTTTATGACCCACCCCTGTCTGTTTCACAAATAAATGGACTAGAAGAGGCCACTTACCTAACTTCAGACTCTGATCATAACCCTAACACTTAACCATGATGTTTGTAAAGACAAACCACAAACAGAAGCTGTCAAACTGTGGATTTTTTTTTATTCCTTTGCAGATGAAAAATAGGAAGAGTTCAGTCTGTTGGGAGCTCAGTGTAAGACTTAGTCTGCAGCAAGATATTGGCACAACACCAATCCCTTTACACAGTGTTTTTCCTTAAACACAACAAGCCTGGTATATTCATTCTCCTGCTGCTGGTTAAGAAGTAATTGGACTTGAATCTACCACAGTGTTTCTCTGCATGGAGTTTGCGTGTTCTCAGCATCCATGGATTGTAAATGGGTAATCCGGCAACTTCCTTAAGGTATGAGTGTGTGCTGTTTATTATGCAAGTCCCTGTGTGCCTTGTGATGGATTGGTGGCCTTCCCATTTCATACATCTGAATATTGACACGAACCACTCCGACTGTGCATAAGAACAAGGATTAGATGGGTGGGTCACTCTTCATCTGTTGTGTGTTTGGCGCCACCTTTTGAACCAAAGTGATATTGTTGGATAATTTGGTGTTTTCATGCTCGTCTGTTATGTCGCTGGAAAGTCTCAACACAATTCTGACCCTCAGAACGTTTGCCGCTGAATGCTTCCCATTTATAACTCAAAGTTGACGAAAGCTTGTGATTTAAGTACTAGCCAAAACTTAGAGTAGTTACAGTTCAATTGTATTTTAGGTCCAACTGGTCTCTCTTCAAATGACGAACTGACTCCTTCCCTCTTGTATTTCATGCTTTTTCACTTGGCAAGCTTTGACTCTCTTGCAAACCAGAAAAAAGAGACATCCATACCCCTACTTTGAAGGAATCCTTGCTTTGGCAAAAGGAAATTCAGATAGTGCCCATCTTCACCAGTTTCCTCCATAAGTTGCATCACAAATATGTAGAGGACTGACAACCATGCTTGCATAGACCCACATGCCTGCTTTTGGAGAGTGTGAAGCAGAGTACCTGGAGAAAAGCTACCCATTCACTAGGATGAAATGCAAACTCTACAATAATGGGCTTTGACCAGGACACTGAACCTATTTGCTGCAAGGCAGAGGTGCTAAGTGCTCCACCATGCAGTGCCAAACACAAGTTTTTATATTTAATCTGTGAAAAGTAATCAGCCCTAACCCTTTCTGCTGTACAGAGTATGCCATTTTAGAAATTTACAGCTAATTTCTTCTTGTAGATGAAACAACATTCAGTTAATACTTCAGGACTAAATCAGCTATCTAAAATAGTTTTGATCTCTATAGTCCAGCCTGTTGGCTAGTGAGGAAAATATGTTAAATCAACGAAAGACATTTATAGAGCTACACTCTCAGTAATTGCCATCCTCATGGTGTGATGATGACATTATTAGAATCCCACTTTTCTTTTTAATCACAGGAGGTTTAACCTTCTCTCAGACCGGCCATCACAGAGACACACACATTGTGCACACTGTTGGAGGAGATTGTTTAAAAGTAAGAGTAACTACCTTGTATTTCGATTTCTTTAATTCCCAGAATTTTTTTGAATCTTCTACGCATAAGTCTATGCAGTTTCTCTGTGAAAATTCACTCCTCACACTGGCAGCATGATCACATCAACTATGACATTTCCAGAAGATGTTTGTACCCCTCAGTACCAGCGCACAAACCTTACATGGATGTATGCATTTGCCTTTTTTATTTACTTGTTGAAACATTCGGCTTGCAATGAGAGGACGGGGACATTAAATGAAAGGGATTTCCAAGCCAATTTACCACTCCAGCATACCTGGACGGCGTCCAAGCCGAGCCTGCTTGTCCACCTCCACTGTGTGGTGAAATCTCAACACAACTTGAGAGTAAAGTGGCCACAAGCCCAGTCTGTGAAAGACATAGCACGGCAAGAGGGTTGCTTGCTGATCGATACCAAGCTAATTGGAAAATAGCGGCAGGAAATGTGTTAATGGGAGTGTTCGCTCTGGTCTCACTCCGCTTACTCTCCCTAGTATCTCCCACTTCTCGGGAGCCCGCTCTCGGTCCTTCAATCTCGCGCTTGCTAATAAGACTTGGGCCACTGTTTAACCCAAATGAAAAGTGCAGCTGCTTTAATTGAGCCACACAAAAACTCGGGAAGGCCACAGCATTCTTGGAGTGGCAAAATGATTCTCAACACATTATTAACCACTGCTGAAGACCTTGATCTGGAGCCACCATTCCAAGAAGGAGTTCATCAGTGGCTGGAGAAAAGTCTGGCTAACAGATAAAGAGGCATAAAATCAATAAAGTGAAGGCAAACAAAACACAGAACTTGAAAATGGGAAAATAACAAAAAGGCATGAGAAAACTCCAAGGGTTGAAATGGATTCAAAATGATTTTAATCCATTCAGGGGTTCTAAAACTTTATCCTCACAAGTTCATGATTTCTAGATGAACCCAAAAGTCTTAAACAACTAATGGCGGGCAAATTGTTGTTATGAAATCTTACAATTTAAAGCTAAAAGAACTATCATGTTATGACAGTAAAGTTCAACACAATTAACCTGGTTTCTTTTCATTGAAAAACAATTTTTCTTTTGCTACACATGAATAAACAAAATAAGAATTGGGGTCAATTCACCCCAATTCTCATTGATCTTTCTGCTTGGAGTTCTCTCCTGGTATTCCAGCTTTCCCCTGTTGTCCAAAAACAAGCATGTTAATCAGTCATTGTAGTAACCTGTGTTTAATTCTTTGTTCTGTGATGGACTGACAAGATTTACTCCATATTATTTTGTATTTTGATGCTGCCAGACTCGCTCACAACTAGTTTATTTTTAACGTGGTGAGGAACTATTTCCCCTCCCCTACAATTTCTAAACACATTTCTCTGCTGGAGTTCACACACACAATTTTACTATTTATGTAGCGCATAGGGATTCAAAAAATGTTTGAGTTGCAACACTTTGCTTTTCTTTTTGTTTTGATATGGCATGTTGACAGTTCAGCTCATAACCTGCTATTTGCACTCTCAATCATATGAGCACAGAAAGTGGAAGAGGAGTTGTTACACCTTTCTAAACATATTTCTTTTGCTTCTCAAAAACGTTTTGAGAATTCATGAGTTGTTTCAACAGTGTGATGCATCGAGCTCAGGTCCCTTCCATATGATTATGGATCTTTGGCAACGATGTCGACAAATCACGTTGAAGCACCATGATGGACGTCGGAAGTGAGGGACTGGAGTATTGAATGGAGTGACTGGGATCGATCTCCCGAGTTGTTTTTGGTTGTAGTTGTTGAAGTCAAGCTAATTTGTCTGTGGAAGTAGCAAACCTGAAACAGCCATACCTTCTCCCAGTGGCTGTGTTTGCTCATTTGATCAAATGTGAAATCTTACATAAAAATTGGAAAGGTTCATAAACTTTTAAAAATCCCCTTTACTAAACATGTTTATTTTTTTCATGTGTGGTGTTATGTGACCTTGTTGGACACTGTTAAAGCTCAACGTGTTCCTGAATATTTTTATACCTTCTTGTTTGTTCCTTTGCATGTTTTTTTCATCATTTTTCTCAGTTAGTGGTGGCTGTTTTCTAGCCTGTGAGATGATGGCAAGAAAAACTGTGATGTGGGTGTGTCCACGAGTTGAAAAGGGTGATTTTTAATCTCCCCCCATCCCCATGTTGACTCACACATTTTTCTGGCTGTGCTAACAGAATAAGAGAGAATGTAAACACTCAAAAAGGAAGCTTGGGAAAACACAAAGCAAAACAACTTGAGACATGAACAGATTTGAGGATCAGGGAGCTGGGATATTCTGCCACATGAAGAATGAAGGTCTTATGCGGTGCACAGCTCTCCAAGTCCACGAAAGAAATCCACTTTGCTGTGAAAGTTATGCCATGTAAACTCTATCACGCAAAACCGTCTTACCGGGTTCTTCCAGGTACAATCAGGCACATTTGTTTGGAACGTTTCTGCCAACACTGGTTGGTGAAAGAGGTCAACATGCAACAAACAAAGGGAGTACTGGTCACTTTACAACTACAAACTTCTACATATTCATTGGATGGAGTGCACATTTCTTTTCAGCTGCTTTGACGCACAGCTGATGCAACTCCATCTGTTAATTACATAGATTTTGATAGTTCAATGAAACGGAGCATTATTGAAAGGATCAAATAAAAGGTTTTAAGTAAAATTTAGAGAGTGTCTGTCCTGTGTGTGATAGAGGAAAAGGAAAGAGGGAGTCTCTTGCGCCGTTTCAAACTTGAGGGACTTTTTGTGTCATTGGAACATGTTGTGCTGCCAGACGTGAGTGACAGTGATGGCCACAGTGGGCCTGGGATCCAGCATTTCCACTCATTCCAATTCCCCCTGGCCTGGCCTTCCCTTCCATGACAAGAGGAGGTGATGTTTTGTCAGCTCAAGTGTGACACTCTTACTCACCCATTCATTCACTCACTCACTCATTCACTCGTTGCCTTTCAGTTTTCTTTGCTCTCACATGGCTCTCGCCTCCTTCCCGTTTCTCGTTGTAATTCATTAAGCCACTCTACTCTTCTTTTCCCTCTTAGTGTTTGCCTTTCTGCTTACACTGACTTGCTCTTTAACCCGCTCTCATCCTTGTAATCTCCTGTTCTGGTCCTCTGTCTCTCATTTAGTGTTCCTTGGAATGGCTGTTCTGCAGGGGTTGGCTCAGAACATAAGAGCAGGTGGTCAACACCTGCCTGTTTTCCAAGATTACGGTTCATCTCTTTGATAAACCACAATTTGTGTGCTTCAAAGACCGTCTTTTAGGCCCCACTTCAGAAAAGCACAAGACGCCCTGTGGAGTGGGGCCATCGGCATCCCTTATTCACCGTCTACACTTAGGATTCCTGCGGACATTCTGGGTCGTGGCAGCTCTCTATATTCTCAGGTGGCAGCTTTTTGTTCCTCTGAGCATGTGTTTTAAAGGCAAAAGCAAGTCGTGAAGTGCCGTGAGAGAGCTCCCTCTGATAATACGAGGCACTTTGCATTTAGGAAGAGATGCGGCAACTGCCCTACAGAGTACATCTTTAACAATCTAGAGTGGTTTGAAAGAACAAATTGCTCCGTAAGGAAGAGCAACCCATTGACCTTCAGACGTAGCAGGATTCCTTTTATTTCAAAGGCAATGCAAGGTTGCATTTCTGCAAATTTGGCAAGGCTTGACAGAAGACCAGAAAACTCTTTCATTGTAAGAGTCTTTGTAGCAACTTATCTGCAGTATGTCAGGCTTCTGTGTCTCTAAAATAAGTGTTTTAGGTAAAAATGCACAAATCAGAGTTTGGGTGCCCAATTTATGATCTCCGGTTTTTGTAAAGCTTTGATCTACCAATGCTTATTCTAGTCAGTTGAGATTTCTGTTTAGGTATTATGATCAACGGCATTCAAAATATGTTGTTTCCAGCCTTTCTGCTGTGAGTGGTCATTAGTTGTTTGTTAACAGAGGCCAAGCTGGCCTGGGCCATAAGCAAACTTTGTGACTGTTGAATTCAGGTTGGCCAGGGTTATAAACCCCCGTTATATAAGTAGAGAAAAAAATCTTCATATGTTGGAGGTTTTTTTTTGACAGAAATACTCAGTCCCCTTTGTAATAAGAAGGCAGATTGAATAAATGTGTAATTAAAGTGAAGCTAAGAGTGCAGATTTAGGTTTAAAGAGATTTAAAAAAAATTAAATATCCTCCTTCTGAATTGAAGTGATAATGTATCTTTGATTTGTGTTTATAATTGTGAATGTGAACAATTCTTTTGGACATGTGTTTTGTCATTTTTTGAGAGTGCTCCTTGGGTCGAGATGTTTTTTTTTTTATTATTATTTTTTATTAACCCGCAAAATCCCTCACACTGCTGTTGCCAAGTAAAATTAGGAAAAAAGTGATTTATTTCTGTTTTCTTTTAGAGTCTGCATGTTTGTGTGATTTTGTTGTTGTTTTTGACCTGCAACTTTAGCAGGTAAAACAAATGGGACTTTGGTTTGCTCACCCCTATTCACCACACGCGATTGAGATTTAGCTTTCGCTTTGGCAACAGACAATTAAAAAAGTTAACGTGTCTTTTCCACAAGTGTTAACTTGTGTGTCCAATTACCAAGCTTGCTACTTAAGAAAGTTCTTGACAGTTTTCTATCCGTGAGAACTGCATTAAGCCGTTCCGCTCCCTTTTACCTTTTTTAATCACAGCTGGCCTCTTATCAGGTAAGTTGCACCTTAAAGCAGTCTCTCCTTTTCTTCTTTGACTATCTGAGCCTCAACAACGCCATTTATTTTGCACTGAAGACAAGCCAATCTTGTTTTGTGTGTGAGCGTCGCCTTCCTCTAAAGCTGCCTCAGCTTGCCCATATCTCCTGCTTCATCGAGCGCCTGATGAAACCCATACTGGCCCTACTGCTGATAAGGTAAGCCAGGCAACGAGATATATCCATCATTCACATACTTACAGTGCACACGGAGGCACAGGGAGACACACATTTCTAAGAAAGTGCGTGTTAGCGAAGGCGTGCGGATTTCTAAAGGAGGGCGTCTATAGAATAACAAGATTAGGATTAAGAAAAGGCAATCAAATCAAACCGTCTGTTGCCTCACAAGTAATCAGAGTTGTGACGCTCATGAAGGAACCAAATCTCTCAACGGCCTTTTTAACACACATGTTCACACACTGCTAGTCCCTAAAATCAATCAACAGGTTGGTGTTTATTTAACTGAGATGGCTATGAATTAATCGCTCACAACCATCATTTCCGTTATCTCAAATTATTTAGAGGCAGTTCACTAGTTACTACATCAAATTAATAAATTAATTTATAATAAACTCTTAAACTCATTATTCTGACTTCTGAAATCAGTTCCTTGAAAGGAATGGCTTCAATAGATTTTGCTCTTCTAGAAGAGCTGCAAATCCCATCTCCACCAGTGACCTTAAACAAAGGAGCACTTCATTACTTCTTCATGCTTGGTGGCTGCACAGAAACTCTGTTGAATTATTCTGACAAAAAAAAACACCCTATTATTCTCATATTTAACACAAGAAAAATGCAGCAAACCTCATAAATCGAGTTGTGGGACTGCTGCCAAAGTGGTGCCACTGTTCTGCGGAGTACTTAATCATCTCCTATATTGTAATAATTCATGTAAACACTGTTTACTCACCAAAAGAGAGTTGGCCCCCCTTCCTTGGCTCCCGTTAGCTCTCACGTGTCACTGGATTTAGGGCTGGTAGTTCATGAGCAACAACAGCCAAAGGTCGCAAGGTGTTCATACTTCACTCCTTGTGCCAACCAGGAGCGAAAGCGCGGAAAACCGACTCGTAGGCGTGGAACCGGTTACCATGACAGCGGCCCTTGAGCGGTGAATTGGCTTTGAAGGTAAATATGAACAGATGAGATTAATTACACTCAGGTGGAAGAGGTTTGATGCTCCCGTGGGCAGGTGTACCTGCCTTGAGCAGCTCCATCTGCGCTCCCGCAAAAGCGGCCACGTCCGCAACTGGCCTCACGTCAGCCAGTGCGGCTGGAAGTCTACGGAGACCTGTGAACGACGTGATTTCTCTTTGCGTCCCTCGCTCGCTGTCCGCGGTCGCCATGTATACAAGGTCATTTACCTTGTGATCAATAGCTTGTATCGAGCCTGCACTCCCCTGCACCTCCTCCTGTTTCTGAAATGGCCGTTAAATCGATAAGAACAAATGAAATTAAGCTCCTGGGTGGCTCGCACGAGAAAATGATCTTCCTGTGATTAATAACACACCGTAAAAGCATCTGTGGCTGGCATATCACATAAGAGAGCGTTTCCGCGCCTTGGCTTTTTCCCTCAGGGTAACACTTAGGGAATAAACCTGCAGTGGCTGTTTGATAGAACTCTAAACAAGAACAAATGGTTGTTTGTGCAGGTTACCACGAGTATGTTACTTTTACAGACTGCAATGCTAAAATTCATAGGTACCTTTCACGATATCACATCAGGTTATTGAATGAGTGCATGTATTTCTGAGGTAAACTAAATCTAAGTACTTTGTCCTTGACGATTCGCTGTAGGTGGTTTCATTGTGATCATCTTTTGAGCTTTTTCACATGTTCCCATGTTACAGTCATAGTTAATTGTTGTGGATATATTTAATGTGGCATGTGCTTCAAAAATCTTGAGTCAACACTGTAGAACCAACTTTTTCTACAATTAAAGCTACAACTCTTTGGAAGTAATTCTGTATCAGATTTGTACATCTCAGTTGACTTGAATAATAGCAACCAAGACTTTGATTTTCAAGCCTCTCCATCAATTCTCTTCTTTCACTGGGCAATTAAAACACATTCATGTGATTATTAAACCAGGGCTGTGCAAATTCAGTCCTGGAGAGCAATCCTACAACTTTGAGTTGCATACTCTTTGTTTTTGTTAATTAACGACTACATAATTACCGTGCACCTTACATTTTTGAACAGTGCGCTCTGACATATTCAGAGCTTAGGATGTTGTTTTATACCCTTATCATGCTTGAATTTTCTCCAGAGCATATATCTGACCCGTCTGCCGTGTTCCTTGGTCTTCATGTTGCTGCTTGCTCTGTAATGTTCTCCAACAAATCTCTGAGGCCTTTTACACAACAGCTAGATTTATACTCAGATGTTTATTTGTAAAAGGAAATATGAAACCCTTGACTTTCCTTTCGCATCAGAATGTTGCCCTACTTTTTGTTGGTCTCTCTCTTAAAATCCAGTTGAAGTGCACAATAGGAAAAGGTTCAAGAGGTTTGAATATCTTGGCATTGGATGCATGTTGGGAAAATATTTTATTATGGCACAAAAATGGGTACTGCAACTTTCTGACTGTCCAGAATAAAGCATTGAAATATAATTTTTCTCACACATTATTGACTATGCGGTGTGATATAGGCCTCCCACAAAGACAAATTTTGCTGGATGAGAAATTGTCACATAAGTTATTGCAATAAATGATATTTCTATATGGTTTATTGCAATATCACCCTACCTACGATCAATAAACTTTAGCTTCTAACAAACACTTAACATTCTAACTGGAAGACATTTTAAGTATCCAGAACTAAATCAACAAATAAAATGGATACTGAAGTCTCTGTAAACAAAACTGCCTTTTAAGAAAGGGTGCTAGTTGAAACCAATGAAACAGACTGAAGCCTTTTGCTACACAGCCTTTGGTAGAAAGAGAGATAAAAAAAAACAATCATTCAAATGAAAGTTATTGAGTTAGTTCTAATTTATCATGCGATTAACTGATTTATTGCTTATTGAGAACACAAAATATTAGCGGTATTACTTTAGAATGAATTTCAGCTGCTGCAAACTTCGCCTCTATCCCTGGTCATCCCTTCACACAACTTTCCCCAGCTCCAGCAGTTGCTGTGTCCCCCCCGGAGTTGGCCTGCATTGATAATTTATCCTTGATGCTGAGCTGGGGCATGTGCCAGCCATGAGCGTTCTCTGCCAGTGCTGAAATAGACAGAATCTGGTCAAACTGTGTCGTGCTTTTCAGGATATTACCCTGCTCACCTGGTGTTGAACTTGACTTCAGAAACGTTCCTCCTCTGCGCCCGCTTATAATGTGCTGATAAAACAATAACCAAAGCATTAACTCCACTGCCTTTGAAGAGGCAGTGAGGTGGTAGAGCGTAAACCCTCTTCTTTTTTTTTCCCTGCAAAGCAGATTTCAGTGGTGTACAGTGGATTGGGAGAACAAGGGAAAAGCCAAGTTTTATGTGCAAAATGATACAGGAGAGCCTGCTACTTGATTACGTGGCATACTGCTGTCTGTCTGCACTGATTTCAGTATAATGTAAAAGAAAAATTAAAAAGCAAGCAGAGAAAAGGAAAATGCCTCATCACGCAGACTTTTATTTAAGCTATGAATATGGTTCAAATCAATCTGTAGCTTAAACACCTTGTTCTACTCTCAAATTTAGACATAAATTATACAATTTGGACAATTTTCAGCTTTACTGGGCCTGCTTCAGAAACTTGAATTGTATCTTTATCTGATCGGTCTATATAAAGTACGTGAAAACTACTAGTTTGGCTTTTCAGTCTGACCACTAGCCACAAAACTATTCAGTGTGTATGTTGTTACTGTAGGAAAAAATTCAAAGTTAGTGTGAGAGGGACATTCAGCAATATTTTCTAAAGATATGTTAAATTGTACAGCGAATTAGAATTGGATATTTTTCAGAGTGACTGTTTAAGACCAATGGTTTTTGTAAGAATTTGCCCAAGTCTGGTTCAGTCAGTAAATGTACCATACCTATGTGGCACCATGAACTCCATTTTGGGTGGTAGTCTTTATCTATTTATTTTTACAATGCCACTATTAACATTTTTTTTCATCTGGATCTGGATGTTTTCATGTTTTCACCAGCCATAATTATGCCAGTGGCTGACAGGAGTGCTGTGGGTTCAGCAGTACTCTGGCCTTACACGACCCCATGCGAAGCCTGCTTTGCTCTGCCTCTCTGACACAGAGGCTCCATATTTCTACAGCCACACAGATGGGTTGCACTCTTTTATTCATAAGGGCCATGCTTACTTTGATCTGGCTTTGCATGCGCAGCATATGTCAGACTGAGGTGGAGGAAAAGAGCAGGAGGAGTGGGAGGCTGCCCGTTTGGCCGGCTGCAGCAACTTGGCGCTCTGATTCCGTTTTTTATTTTATTTTTTTTTTTTTGCTCCACAGCTCCTTTGGGCTCTCAGTGCTTTCTATTATGCATGAGTGTCATAACCAGTATTGTTAATGCACTGGCCAGAAGTACAGGGTGAACATTTCCAAAAATGTGTGCAGAGGGTTTGTTTGCACTTTCTCAAACGCGTCACGTTACACTGACTTTGGTTGATTTTATATTGTTGACAAGTGCCAACTTTTAGCTTGGGGAATTGGAGCTCCTGAATGGTTGTTGTGGCTATCTGCTTACTCACACCTACCATGTTTTCTCAACTTTCCACTGTGATCTAATGCAGAATAACCACACATATATTTTTACATCTTGAAAATGTACTTTTTCATGTGAAAAAATAAAAAAAGTCCTCTGGTTTGAAATGTCACCCTAGTGAGAAGTGAACCCTCTGTCTTGGTTTAAATTTCCATATTCAGATTCTCCCCTTAACTCGAAGCTGTCTCCTTCTGACTAATGAGATAGGACTCCCTTATGTGGACATATAATAATGCTGTTTTTTAAGGAAGCTAACACTGGTCTCTTGTTAATGAAATGTCTACAAATGCGTATATCAAAATCCGGTAGTCGCACAATTATTCTGCATTCTATTAAACTTCGTCTTTTCATCTTTTCTTTGCAAATCGTTTACTAGAGGAGCCGACTGAGGCAAGATAACGCTTTTATTTCAAAGACTGTGTGTGTTGTTCTGGATTGTTCTAGGCTTTGGCATACCAAGCAAGCAAATATAATGTGTCCATCATTCTGTCGATGCTATATCTGTCTGCTTTGTATTCCAGTAGTGAATGAAGACGTAAGGCTTTGAACAAACGAAGCCTCCACTCGATCTCATATTGTGGCCATATAGGTGAGACTTCTACAAAAGTCCTGCAAATGCTCCTCAAATGTCACTGCGATGACTCAATGCTAACATTGGGCCATCTCATGTTTTCCTTGAAGTGGTGGGGCCAACATTTCTTCAAAATGTCTTGGCTAAATATTAGTTTGCCACTGATGAGGTGTGCTTCAACTTTAGTTCTATGACCTATAATGGTACTTGCAAGAAATATCAAATGTAAAAAAGACCTTTTGCATGTCAAATAATGATTTCAGTTGCTATTAAAGACAGGAGAGTAAATAGCTAATGATTTGTTGAGTCTTGACCTCTTGGTTACATAACGGCATTTTGTCTGGACAAAAACTCAAAGGTTTTTGGGGCTCCAGAAAGACGGTTTTTAGTGCCTTGATGATGTTTTGTGACTTTAAACAAGTTGTGGATTTAAAATGCTAATTGTACATTATTATAAACACTTGATTGGTTGTTGTTGTTGCCAAAGCAGTTATTGAGTCTAGAAAGCAACTAATTTGGGGCCAGGTTTGTTTGAATGGCCTTTAAATGAAAGTAAAAAAGGTAAAAAGTAGCAAAAACTCAGATCTGAAACAGATCAAACACTTTGCTGAAGTTTTGTCAATTTTCTGTATTGAATATGAAGAAAGTTCTTTAGGTGCAGCAAACTTAAGCAGCTAATGCTGAGCTTGTTTCAGATATGCTCAGCTAGAATATACAGACCCTTTTTCAAATGGAGCTCAAAGAGCCATTTGGTTCTACGCTGAGCCTGCATCAAGAAAGCAGGGTTACAAAGAGCTGTATATGATTAAAATAGTTTTAATTTATTTCATTAGATTAATAATGAACCTTCAGCAGGAGAGCATTAAGCTTTTGTGCCCTCAAATCACAGGATGTTGGGAATTAATTTAAAAACAAATTATTGCCCAGATCAGTTGAAGTGTATTCCGCATATTTGCATACCAATTCTCTGGACCTGAAGAGATAAATGGGTTTTCTTTACTGCTTTAAGCTCAGAGCCATTTATTAAGGTGTGTTTATCATTTATATCAGCCCAGGTTAAATGTCTTGAGACTTATATTTAAAGCTGTGGGTCCCACTTGGCAATTAAGTACAATTCATTACAGCAGACACGCAGCCCTGCAGGGGGAAAAAGTAAGAGCCAAGACTAAACACTGTAGCAGGCGAGGAAGAGAAACGACAGAAGGCGGAAGAGAGGAAGTGTGAAACTGATGTGAAAAAGAGGGGATATGTGTAGGAGGCACAAAGTGTAAGAAATGTGGGAGATTGTTTTTGTTGAAGACGTGTTTATTGTCCCGAGGAACAGAACTGGACCACAAAAATATTCCTTGTACAAACGGTGAGAGCAGAAGGAGAGGTGGGGATGTGTTGACCAGCGATACGATGTGCTGGCTGCACCTTCACCCACCCGACGGTGGGGGTCTGCGAGCGCTCGCTCTCACACAGAATTTCACGCCTTTCATTTGTTGCATTTTGATGTAGTGCGGTGTAAGATGTTCTGACTTTTTTTTTCTTTGCCCAGTGGAGTGGCATCCTGGTGCTGATAGTCTTTTTGAAGCTGCGAACTCCAGCTAGTAAGAGTGGACTTAAAAAAAAGTTTTTTGTTTACATTTGAAACATTCCTAAAGCACTTGAAATAACAGATTCAGCTGCATCACACTCAACAGACCCACTATCATTGTGTGGAGGATCTTTATTTTTCTCTTATTCGTAGTACAGTTATTTATGGATTCAGCTGTTATGTCAAAATTTGTAGAATGGCATTACCGGGCCCTTCAAAATCACTCATTTTCTTTTAATTCTTCATTTTTATTTGATTTTTATTTCACGTCTCAACTATGTATGTTAAATCCTTCACTACAGAATTTGACATAAATAGATGTTATTTGTTGACTTAAGTTTTTAATGCAATCCCAGTTAACTGTGTGGATAAAACCTACAGAAGTTGCAAATGTAACAATTTTAAGTTTATTTGTCGTAAATGTATAAAAAACTGGTGTTTCACCTGCTCCGTCTTCTTCTGCCATACCGATTTTTGAAAAATGGCCACACAAGTTGCAGCCAAAACAGGCATTGATATTTTGGGTTTTTTTAATAAATAAAAAATGGTAGACTAACAGATATCAGAGATTTAAGACACAGTACCATACGGGGACATCCTTAGCTTTACAGTGTGAACAACATTAAGAACTTTATAATGAATTGACACATCAGAAATTCCCATAGATGATACGAAATGTTTAAGGACTAAAATTTATTTTCAAAATACCAAGAACTAGAAGTCTCAAATTTGTATCTTTTTGAGCAACTTTATCATTTTAAACCCTCACCACTAAAGATCTTCACAATTACACTTTGGGTTTCCCCATTGCACAGTGATTAACAGCAGAATTAATCGTGAACAAAGCAATTTACTAAATAATTGTACATGCAGCCTATTCCTGTTTTCACTGTAGCGTTGAATGTAAGGCCGAGTTTCTTTTTGGGTATGAGGCACAATGCATTTGACTCCGTATGCAATCAATAAAATCGAGTTCAGTTTGGAAATGGGATTGCATTGTGTCCGGGTGTTCCTCACTGCGCCAGTTCTGCACAAAAGTAAACAAAACAATGAATGAAGAACGATCTTAATTCAATACAAGCCTTGTTCATCCGTTAATTTCACAAACTTTTTGTCAGGTACTTTAATGCACCATTGATCTTCTTGTAAATAGGCTGCGGTGTATTTATAGAGCTTATCTGTGTGAGTGGAGAGTTTTCTTTCTTTCACAAGTTCTGTCCTTCTGAAACCCAATCAATACCCCTTGTCCTTTTTTTAAAAAAAGACTCTAGCATGATTAGAAATGGTAAATGCAGACTGTCATGCACCTGAGTGAGACTCCAATCTATATGGGTCCAGTCAAAAAAAATCCTCACCAACCACCTTTTTGCCATAATTATAAATTAATTTACCTGTTTCATTGCGTCTACATCAGCGAAAAGAGGCTGCAGTGATTTTTTTGTGAACAAATATTTTTCTTTAATCCAACAGAGTGTATGCCAGGTCTTACTTTAGTGTTTTTTTTCATATAACAGCTGAAGGAGCTCTGCGTCTGGAGGGCTTAATATATCTGTTTTTAAAAAATCTGAATGGCTTTTTGCATTTTCTCATTTTCTACCATCAGTGTCAACACGCCATGCCCTTTCCACTAAATGCCACACAAAGCTAATGCTGTTTGAGCTGCACTCCAGAGCTTGTGTCAACACAGTAACTCTGTAAGTGGGGTTTCTTTATAAAGAAGTGCTGCCCATAAGACGTGCTAAATGGCTAACCTTTCCTCTTTTTGTTTAGTTGTCTCATAATGATCAGGATTGGGTTTTGTCAGGATGCTCATGCACACCTTTTCAATGCTGTGCAGATTTTCTTTGAAACAGACGTTAAGGTTAGGCGATGGCCGCTTTCTCCACATTCTTCCAGCCACTCTGTAACCAAAGTGGCTGTCTGCTTATTGTCTTTGCTCATTTACACGACTCTTTTGTCCTTAAGCAACACTTCATCAGACCACAGAAATGAATGCATCTGCAGAATAGTACAGTATTGCAGTATGAATGACTGAGCATGCACTTTATTGTATGCGTTCAACTTTTCCTGTTTCCCCACCCTCCCTTTTCATTTAAGGCTTTCCATTCCGAATGTTTTGTACATGCTTCATTTGTCTTTTATCTTGTAAATAGACACAAGTTTCATATACTTCAGATTCCGGTCTCTGCAGAAACTGTCAAATCACTAATCCTGTATACCTGCCGTGTACATGCTAGCAAAATGCTGAGGTAGCAGTAAGAACATGGCAATTCGGTGTGTTTGCCTGCTTGTTAAAATGATGTGTACAATTGTCAGAAGCCTCTCCTATGTTGTGTAAATCCTCGGTAAGTGGGGGGGGACAGCTGTTATTAGTCACTGCTGTTGATGCTGCAGTTCTCTGCTCTGCTTTGCTGGCTCTTCCCGCTTGATCCCAACTCCCACCACACGTCACTTCAGGAATCTGATGAACAGCACCCACTTCAAATTAACCCTTGACTCTGTCTTTCTTATTCCTGCAATCCCACACCATCGCTAGGGCTGAGTCACGCACTCAAACCTTTCCCACATGGGAACCGATCTTCACACACAGACTTACAGGCCAAAACAGTGTTTTACACACACACACACACACAGAGAGAATTGAAGCTGCCTCATTGACATGGTTATAGAGTGGTTATAGTGAGAACGCCAAGCATCCTCCTGCCATTCACAGCAGAACGACCCTGCAAAGGTTTAAGTTCAATAGACTCAGGCAGAGTTTTCAGGTAAAGAAGGGATCAACCTCACAGATCGACAGTCTCACATAACAGCAGTAAACATGCACACACTTGCAAACATATTCAGTCCCCTTGAAATGTTTTACAATAATCTTACTATAACCACAAACTTTCAAATTAAAATCTATAAATTTGGGAATAAATCTGAGTTAAAAATATATCCGTACCCCTTTTTTTTTTTTTTTACTTGATATTGGATTGACATCACAATACGCATTATCACAAACCTCTAGTAAGAAGAATATGTTCTTACTACTTAAGAAAAATTGGCAAAGATTTGGTGCATGATGTGGAAATAGTCAGAGGAACTTTTTCCACTTTGTTGTATGCACATGTAAAAAATATCAAAATGATGCTTGAAACTGAAACTTTCCAGTTGATTTGTGTGCAGCTAAGCAAAAACCCTGATGGTTTTATCTGTGGTACATTGGATTTTCAGATGTTTGTAATTGCTTTAATTTATCCTCACTAAAATGTACTTCAGATCAGAAGATCAGCAAGAAATAAGTATTGCTTGGAGATCAAATACATTTTCTTTTCTTCTCTGCTTTTAACTGAGAATATAGGATTACAATTTATAATGGTTCGGAAATAATTTTCGAAATGTATTATTTAGAAGATGGATAAAGAGGGAAGCCGTTGTTCCCCACAGAACAGCTCCAAGCGTTTGAACGCAACTTTAGCTGTTTTAACAAGACATCCGTGCAGGCATCTTCATCTGACATGTGAAGATGAAGATGTAACCTTCACTCACTGAAGGCAGTTTGCATTTTAAACACGAAAGCTTTATTCTGAGAGTTTGCTGTCACATTTCACTTTTTTTTTTTTCCTCCTCAATAACCCACGTGAACTTGGATTGTTTTTTCAAACCTGATATTTTACATTGTTGGCACTAATTGAGATATATTCTAAAAATATTCCCCAAGGACACCCGGCATGTGCTGAGTGTGGGGGAAAAAAAAAAAAAACACGAATAAAGACGAGAACTGATTAGATCAACTTCATGTTTGTGCTTTTAGCTGAAGCAGAGAAGGCGTTGTGGATAAAACCCCGTTCTGTCCTTTCAAATGTCACCTCCAATAAGATGGATGCCAGTGATTAGATTTTATTAAGTTTTGCTTGCGTGGCGAGGTTAGAGCTGCCACTGCCCTGATCGTGATGTCCAACAAATTGAAGTGACAAAAAAAAAAGCAAAATGGTGCATAAATAACATGCTTACGTGGACATCATGCATCACGTCTATGGTGTTGAACATTTATTACAAAAAATTAAGACGGTAACCCTTAGGCTTTGAGCGATGGCTAAATTAAAGCGTCAATCATAAATTATTCAGGTAATTGAAAATAATAATAAAAGCAGAAAACTAAGTACTTGCTGAAGTATGAGGATCAGCACTTATTTATTTTATGATGTGCATCGAGAGAATGTTCTATTTTTATAATAACCAAAACTGTAACTCTTCAGCCTGCATGCAAAGTGCTTTGTCTGGGGAAAAATCCCCCTGTCAGTAAAACATGGTGTTGGCAGCAGCATGCTAAGTTGAGTAAGATAAGAAGAGCTAAATGTAGGGTAGCGCTTGTAGCAAAAATGCTGGCGGTGCCAAAAGATCTAAGACTGGGGCAAAGGTTCAGCTTCCAGCAGGACGGGACCGTCAACATAAACCCAGAGCTACAATTGAAGGGTTGAGATAAACACCAAAGTTCAGATCCAAATCCAACTATAAAACTGTGTAAAAACTTCAAATGTTTAAAGAAAGTTCATAATTTTTTCATTGTCTGACAAACTGTTCAGTGAGGTGAATGGAAGCAGCTGAAAATCATCCTTTTCTGAGCCGTCCTTTTTCTCACAACATGTTTGCTGGCGCTGAAACATTATGTGAAGGTAATTTTACACATGTGGTTGAAAAAGATGTCAAACATGCTGACTTCTATTATACTTCAGACAATGGGAAAATGCAAATCACTGTTGCTGGTTGTAATGGATGAATCCATTCAAGAGGGTTCTGTGATAGGCAGAGTGAGAACTGAATCCATTGGACAGTTCCTTCCTTCAAATCCCTTTTCCTGTTAATGTAATATCTTTGGACAAAAGTGTTTTGAAAAGTGAGAAACTAATTTGTTTAGTACAAATCTTACAAATATATAATGTTGTAATGTTTCAGCTTTAGAGACGAAGCTACATTGTCTTACCTGCTTTGAAATACAGTGTTGAGATTTATTTGATATTTTCATCATTTTTGTATATTTTTTGCGTATTTTATTTATTTTTTGCATATTTTTTGCCTCTGAAAGTTTTCTTCACTGCTAAGCTTGGAGTTTGTGGAAGCTCAACCGCAGCGCAAGTGGGCCTCGCCTCGGAGTGAGAAATGACAAAAACAATTTGCTGTCAACCAGCCTCCCGAGCCGAGTTGACCAGATCACAGAAAGGGGCTTTGACTGCTCGTCAGTACCCAGGCATGTGTTAAAAGCCTTCCCGCAGTGCAACGTGCCCCGGACTCATTTCACACCCCTTCCATTGTGAAGGAGCCCAGCAGTGCCTCATGTATGTTTGACTTTTCACATCAAGTTTCCTTGGGTTGAGCACTTACATGCTTGCAAACAGTTCTAGCTGCTTGCCACAAATGTCCCTGTGCCGTGTGCGTGTGTGTGTGTATTTCTGCGTGTGAATTCGAGTCTGTGATAGGACTTGTCATCCTGGCACCGTGGCCGGTAATAAAGGCAGCTATGGCTCTCAGCATGATTCGTGTCGCCTAAAAGATTCCACTTAGTGTGGAGCATTTTCCACACGCCCGCTCCACTTTTCCACACTTGGCAGGGGATCGTCTCGCTAATTCAATTTAGAATAGGGAAAACATATCTGCCGTGTACAGAAGTGTGACTGTGAAGATATACTGTCTTCTGTACTTGTCTTATTTGTTTCTTTAAAAGGTCTTAATACCCGGTGAGACGATGGGCCATCTAGCTGCTGAACTTGGGCCTGTCCAAAGGAGAAATATGTTAGCATAAAACTATACCAACATTTAATGTTTTTAGAGAAATTCACAATATCAGTCATGTAAATTTTTAATAGTTAAATTTTTCAGAACATCATATAAAAATAACCAGAGTAAAAGTGAACAGACAGGTAATTTTTCCACCATTCCAACCGTACTGTAATTTTCATCTTCACAAAACCTCATCTTTGCAACTTGCATCACAATCTATATGTTTACATAGAACTTGGTTGCGAGCAAAATTTTCTGGTCAGTGGGAGTTTTTCTATTGCTCCATCGTATTCCAATTTCCATCAAACTTTGTAAACCTTTGCCCTTAAAAATAATTACAAGCAAAATATGTCTTTTGTTTCCTTTCTTTTAGCAAAGTTGACTATTGTTGCTGAGGTTTAGCTTTACATTCTTCTGAATATGATGAATTATTTGCTCAGGTTTAACCAGCTTCCTAGCAACACGTGGTAATCAGTCATCTTCTGCTTGTTTCATGCCAGCTGGGAAAACTATATGGACTCATGTTTGAAGAGAGCGCTTATTGATTTATTTACATGCTTTGTCCTGACAGAAGACAGCGAAGCAGTGAATTTTCTCACCTCTGGAGAGTTTTATGCTCTTGATTAAGCTCAGCTGTTTGTTCTGCTAGCTGTCCGTTGTAGCTGGGGCTTAAACTGCGTAGCATCTTCGCCTCTCTAAGAAGATGAGTGCAGACGGTGTTTCAAACGTTTTCACCTCACGTTTACTTTCACAAAGCTTACCCACTTTCTGGAGAGCAAGATTTTTGAGAGAAATAAAAACTTTGCTCATGTTTTGCCAATAATAATAATTTTCCAGATCTTTAGGGAAAAAAAGCCCTGATTTCTGATTTGAATAACTTGACAGCTACATATATATTGGTACTGTTTCTGAGAGGAGAGCTTATGATCGCTTTTTTTTTTTTTTTTTTTTTTTTTTTTAGAAAAATGTGTTTTAACATTAAACTGTGAGGTAGAAATACCATATAATGTATTAATTCTTAAGACTTATGATTTAAAAATGTTTTTGCCTTTAAATTAGAACCAAAGATGCTTTTTAAGCATTGAAAAACACTTCTACATTTACATACACAAACACTCTTAGTGGTACACATATGCAGTGTGTTGTTCTAATAATTAAAAAAATGAATCGCGTCTGAAATAATTTTTGTTTTTGCCAATTATATTTGATCTTTTTACGATAAAATAAGTGGTCGAATATAACAGTAAGCAGAAAATGGTCTTCGACCATTTCTTTGAAATCCTCTTTTTATAATATGCGATCAAGCAAAGACGTTTAAAGATTTTTCAGTTTGAGAGACTAACTCTTAATAATTTATGCTCATTAGAAAGTCCTCAATAGTGGGACATTAAAAGAGCCAATCTTTATTCATCCAAATAGAGGTCACCCACACTTGGTGTCTGTCTTCAGTAGATTATAAATTGCACCTTCGTCTTTCTCTCGGCCGCTTTTTTCCCCACCCACCATCTCTCGGCATTTGAGAAAGTCGACTGAATTTAAATGGGATAAATCATAAATCTGATTAGGTGAATATTCTCTGTGATCTACAGGGCAATATGGAAGAAAGGTGATGAATTGAAAATGATGAGGAGACTTCTTTCATTTTCCTTCCTCCCCCCTCCTGCTCCCCACTGTGTCCGTCTTCCCATCGACTTCGCCGTTTGGATTTTCAGCTGAATAATTTACCAGCGGGGCAATCATGTGAGATACCTCATTAGATGGCAAAAGCTCTGTGGTTGTCAATGAAGATGTCTCTTAATTGAGAAGCTTTTGATGAATTTTGATCAGAATGGAGGAAATTTTCCACACATTTTCGATCAACTGCGAAAACACGTAATAACTTTCCGCCGACAAACAGACTAGAGTGGCTTTTTCCTACAGAAATGGACTTTTCTTTTTTATCTTCATCGTAAAATGTTACCATTAGAAATGCCAGAAGGGTTGTGTTTACATGAAGGTGCTAATGGCTCCAAGGTAAAGCGGCAAACCTCTGAGTTTCTGAATAGCACCCTCCTCTTCTGTCAGTTTTAGTTGGCTTGCAGTCGTGCCATACCGTTTCTGCTTTTGGTGATGAATTTAACTTCCCCCAAACGGTTTTGATAAACTGAAAGGACAGTGTGTGCCTTAGTTAAATGGATTTTATGGGAAATATTAAAGAAGCACCAGTTATATAGTAAAAACATGTTTTTTTTCTAACTTAATAAATGTTCTCCAACTAAATGGTTGGATATTTCAACCTGGTGCGTATATTTTAACTGTCCTCAGACATCTTTACCAGGCCTGGCAATAAATGTGGAGGACACTATGGAGAAAACATCAATCTTCCACATTATAAATGAAATAAATATACCCCATGTGCTCATATTAATCTTAACCTCTGCATTTATGAATGTCAGTCCCCTTGAAAGTATTGATAAACTGCTCTTGTTTTTTTATCTAACCCCAGTGACCTTAGCCAGACACATTAGATGGAGGCTCGACTCAGTAAGCATACAGAGTGAGAAGTGTTTTATCATGCCAGAGACTCTCCTGAGGAGAAGCCATTGATCTGTGAAAGCACTGCGTTACACCTCTCCTCTGCCCTGTGAACGCTGTGTATTAACTCCGAACCTGCAAGTAAATAGAAAGCTTCATTCCAGAGGTTCAGATGATGATGTTAGCTTGTTAGGATCTCCACTTTTTCTTTTTTCTTTTTTACTAGAAACTAGAGACTGGGTTACTGAGGCACAAAGTGGAGCAAGATAGGAATTTAATTAAGGCTCATTAGTCTTTGGAAAGATTACAAGTAGATGCTGTATGAGCTCTGATAAAAATGGTTGTTCTAACGATGCTTTTCTAACTTGTTGCTTCATTTTTCATTATTTTCTTTCTGGCTGCTCCGATGAAGGACAAAATATACTACGTTTGTGAGATCTGCTAGTTTGAAATTCAAAAATATAAAATGTTTTTCATCTGAAAAGAAAATTTAAGCAATACCTTGTTGGATGCTCTAAAGTGGAAGATGTTCCTAAATTACATTTGCTGGTTTGATCGTTTTGCCTGCCTCGATCCAAGATTTGGGAACTTATTGTTTACTCTTTAAAGGAAAGAATCAATGGAGAGAACTTAAGTGAATACCCAGAAGACTGAGCAGATAAATCTTAAGATTTTATAACCTCTATCTTCCCTGGAAGACTTTGGATTTGGAAATATTTGCGACCTTCCGGAAATCTTAAAGTTAACCAGAGGATCTGTATCTTTTCGGCGATATGCAACGAGTCTTTGTCGCACTGCAACAACTGAGATTAAAGCTGCTGTCACTTTGTGCTCATCTTGCCATGTATTCTGGGCCATTAAAAACCTGTCTCAACAGGAGACATTCTTTTCATGTGGCATTGTTTAGTTTAGTGTCACAGCAGTGTAATGTCTGCTCTGCTTTGCCTCACACACACACACCTGCTCCAGCATCCAGCAATTAGATACGGGAGGAGAACTGATAACTTGAGGTACTTGGCGACTTTCCCTCCATCCAATTTCTCCCACACATCTTCCATCATTTCTACAACTAAGTAACACATGAACTACCTGAGCTTTCACCCCCCAGCCAACACGCAGCCTCCATATCTCCCAAAGATATAGTATCATCCTGACGGGCGCATTACAGCCACAAACTCCTCCATTTTTCCATTGCTCAGTCTCACTATCCCTCCATCATGAGCTGAGCTGGGGCATCAGAATGCTATCAGGCCCCAGGCAATCAGAGATACAGTCATATGTCACAAATAGGTGTCAGCTCCTATTACAGCAAGGAGGGGGTCGAAGGCAAGTGAAAACTCAGTTATCAGAAAGGACACATGCAACCTGCTCCGCTGCCTCCTTACTCCTCCTCCTCCTCTTCATTTTTTGCTCTCTTTCTCCATCTGCCCGGACCCCGTTCTGGATATCACCTCTTTCCTTCACAGGCCAGCAATATTTGACCAATAACACAAATGTAATACTGCTCCCGTTTTCTCTCTCCGCCACAATCACAGTTGATTTAATGGACCTGTAAGCTGCCAGTTTAGTTTATTCAGTGCTTTTTAAAGGATGGGCGGGGATGGGGGAGGCCTGCAGGTATTACAAGGACACACAGAGCTTCATTTCTCCTCTCAGTCCCTACCTTTGACTTATCAAGTTATTTGTTGGAAAGTGCTGTGATTTATTGCTTGTTGGTGGTTTTGGCCCAGTTTAGCGAAGTTGGTATGAGAAAAGTTTTTATATCTCTCATCTTTCTCGGTTTATTGCATTTCCTCTTGCCTCCAGATGTATCTCTAAAAGATTCTTGCTCATGTTTCTACAGGTTATTGTTAAATTAGCAGCAAATATCTTCTGGTAATGATGTCTGACGAGCTCATAACATTTGACATTATAGGAAGCAATTTCATCTCTTCGTAGTCAGTCTTACTGGATAATCTACGCAAGATCTATTGTCACACAAAGTATAGTCACTCTGTTCATAACTATACTAAGATACAGACTGTTTCATTTTGAAAAATGACACCATTTAGAAACAGTTTTCAGAAATTTTGGAAATAAATTCAAGTCATAACATAAAATTACAGTTTATATGATGAGAAAATGCTACCCATGCTGAATTATGCAGATCTATAGGTGTTGATCTGTATAGCAGGTATGAAACCTAAGACCTCAAGGGTTGGTGCAACGTTTAGTGAAATAATTGGGTCATTGGCAGGACTCAGGAAAACTTGACTGTGTACCAAATTGGTAATTCATCCATTTGATTCAGGTGTGTTGGACCAATTTAAAAGTTGCAGACACTGAGAATCATGTGATCTCCACCTAAACCAGGTCAACAAAAGGCAGCTTCAGGTTTTTAAGTTACTCTCACATTAAAAGGTCAAGGTTGCTTGGAAAAAAAACAAACAAAAAAGCTGCGCTTAGTTTTTTTTTTTTCTAAAAAGAAAATCAGAAACATTTTTTTTTTGTCTGGTACGCTGTACTTGGCAACTCTGTTTCGCTCCTCCAATCAGCGCTATTGTTAACCATTCTGCTAATCCTTTTTTCCAACCTCCGAACAGTTTTGTGAACTGATTGCTTTCCTCACTTTCATCAACTTCTGCATCATTTTCTGTTTGGCTGCACTAGTGGAGACTCTTTAGCTGAGGCACAAAGGAACAGTTCATTAATCAGCCATCAGTCTTATCCTCCTCCCTGCTATCACTTCATCGGCGTCTATTCCGACTGCTTTGCCTGCTCTCTTGTTTAATTCCAGTTTTGGTAGAGACATGATGTGTGCTGACCCCTCTTCCTTTTGCTAAGCGTGAAGGTTGACCATTATAACCTCCATCTCAGCCCTCCCACTATTATTCTCCTGTCTTGGTGTAATCTGGAAAAGCCTCTGTGTGTTTTTGTGCTCTTCCTCACCCCTGTCCTTCAGTGAACAATTTTAAATAACAGTTGCAGATGAGAGCAGCCATGGAAATTTTCAGCTGATGTTGCTACAAGTCAAGGTGGCTAGTCGGCTAGATTACGTCTAAAATTCTCCTAGAATATCTCAATGGACTAAATATCAATTAATCTCAATAACGCCACATGTAAAGTATTCCCCATCTTATAAATGTCACCTGATTTAGTGTTGTGTGCGTGCATAGCTAGAGGTTTTAGATCCTCAAACAAATTTCCAAGGCGCATTTAAGTCTGGATTTTAGGTTGGCCAATTCAAAGATACCTAATGATTTAGTAACATGATATATCTGTTAAAATGTTTCTCAGGAAGTATTGGATCCTTGTCCTGTTGCATAAATAAACGTTGGTTTTTGTCTTGGTGACCTGTCATGCTTCTTCAGATGTTTCTGGAGCAAACCACACCATCAAGCGACTGCTGCCATGTTTGTCCGTTGGTATGACGTTTCTTTATAAAAGGTTGTAGTTTTGTGCCGTATATCAACCTAGGAAGTTCTACTTTTGTCTCGCTTTATTTTTGGAAAGAAATTGAACCAATAGGACTTTCTCATGAAATCAGACTAACCAGCTGCATGAACAACATTTTCATAGTTTACTTTCAGCGACTAATGAAATTTAAAGGTGAAGTCCTGGAAGTCCTCTTGGAAAGCCACACGGTGCCAAATGCTTCTTAAGCCCTTCATCAACTGCTGCCAATTACAAAGTACAAGTTAGCTTCGCTGTGAGTCAATCAACAATTCGGCTGGACTCCAAAAAGCTGCAGCAAGACTTTTAATGATAAATTCTTGTATTAGAATTAAATCTTGTTAAGTGCTTAAAGGTCTCAAAAAAGGGTGAAGAAGGTTACGGCCTTCCATTCAGTGACTAATGTTCATGTGCGGAGCCTGGGGATCACAGGGTGAGTTTAACCTCCTCTGCCAGTCTAAATTAATGAGGTAATTAAAGACTCAGGTGGAATTAGCTGTAGATGCCTTCTGTATTTTCTGACAGTCAAATAGTTAGGCAGGATGTTAAGGTACAGTACAGCCACAGGGCAAATGATAAAAAGAAAAAAATGTGCTGCAATAAGGAAAGGTCAAATCATGTTGTCTATATTTAGTTTCTTTGGCATGTTGCTCTGAAATTTCCCTCCTCCTTGTAGACAAGGATTAGAAAATTGCTGTATATTCCAGAGAGCGCAAGGAAAGTTGAGGAGACTCTGTTAGGAGGTTTAATGTCTTTATACTGCATGGACTGCAGCAGTCATAAAATCAATCAAGCGCCTACAAAAGCATCCATTAAAGCGCCCATAAAGCGGCTCCCCTAAAATAATAATCCAATGAGAGATCACTAAATGTCATTCAGGTCTGACACCTTTAATCTTCACTTTGTCAGACCTCGATCGCATCTAAGCGACCGTGGTTGCCGGTTTCAGTCGCAGATTTTAGTCACTGCAGCAAACACTCTTAGATGTCATGTCACAGTTATGTTTATCTGGTTTCATGCTTTCAACAGTTTGAGTAGGTTTTCCCGCACAGTTGCCAGGGAGAAGACTTGCTTCCTCTCCATGTGCATCAGCAGTTCAAAGCAGCTCTCTTCCAAACTTAACAGCGGCGCGCCAAATAATGCGAGAAACGCAACAATCTAGACTTGGTTTGGAAAATGTCATACATTTTCAGTGGCTTCACAGTTTGTTCTCTTCATCTTGAAACGTTTGCACTGTTTCAGCATGTGCAGTCTAAATTTGACGTCAGTTAAACATAAATGCATCTGTTACATCTTGAAACGAATACATAACAAGTATGAAGATCTCTTCTGGTAAAGAAAAATCCACTCCATATTCGTTATTTGGTTAAATGAGTGACGGAAGGTGGATTTTTCAGTGTTATGGCATTATTATTGCTGATGGACGTTTCCAGAACTGTTGCTGTCTCTCTAGCAAAGAAAAAACTAAGAAATGATGAGATGTTTTTTAAATACAGTTTGGAGGTGCAGGTTCACCTTTTAGCTGAAAAATAACTATAAACCTGCACCTAGAGCTACAATTCAGTGGCTTGGATTAAAGCATATGCAAGTGTCTAATTAATGTCACAACCTAATAGGAATCAGTATTAAAACTTGTAACTGCTCTTCAGACTCGATCTTTTCAATTTGACTGAGACTGAGTTGTTTTTAAAAATGAAAAAATAGATTTTACTTTCAATCTAGATGTAGAGACCTATTCCAAGACTTACTGGTAAAAAGTCACTCAAGAAAGTATTGATGCAGCGCGGCTGAATACAAATGTATACCTCATTTAGAGTTAGACGAACAACGTATCTTGATAGTATTTCATATCAGTCTATCAATAATCAATAATAAATGTTTCAGTTTTAAATATCTGAAATACTGACATCTTATGAGGCACTTTGGTGAAACCTTTAACTACTGCTGCACAAGTTACTCTCAACATTTTGTTGCTAGGTAACCAAAAGTAGAGTTAGTTGACGTCACCAACCTTGCTTAGCTAACTGTGAGAGGACGAGCAGCTAAATCCTTTCCTTTGCCTACGTCCCTCAGAATGCTGTGCAGTTCAGCGAAATTATTAAAAATTCTATTCGGCGTATTATCCGTTGATGTTGATCACTGGTCTATATTGATTATCCTAGTCTCACTTTTCAAATCTCAGAATTGAAGGTTAGCAAGAAACCAACAGGAGATAACTGGATTTTATGGATTTGCATTTGTAATCTTCCTTCCAGCAAGACTGTAAAAGTTATTCAAGGGGTCAGACCTTCGTCAAAGTGAAAACAAAGTTCTTGGGGAGTCCCAGCTCACTGACAATCATTTTTGCATTTTGCAGCGGAGCAGGGATGAGAACCGCGGCGACTCCGCATTAAGGTCTGAGATGAAGACACAGGTGGGTTTTCAACCTGTTGTTTTTCTAATCTGAAACACAGCGGGGAACCCCGGGTCGTTTTCCCCGGCAACCGCGTCGGAGCCTTATCACGTTCACTGTGATCATTTTCTGTCCATCAGGCTAAGGTAATTAGGTTCCCCGCTCACACTGCTCTTCTTCCAGCATCAACAATATCATCACAGAGAGCGCACTATATGAAGACAGTAAAATGAGTGATTATTATACAGAACATTAGCCTGTGGATGTTTCTGACAATGAGAACTGAACCGCCGCCTCTGCATTCATCCATTCACTCTGCCCGTTTGGATAAGTTCTCAGATGCATCCAGAGATGACCAGGCTGGAAAAAATAAGATTAATAAACCTAAGAAATTCAGAAAACATGCTAATAGATGCAGCATAACGCAAAGTATATATTCCGAAGATTTGAATGAGCTCGTTAAGACCCGAGATTCTCACCACATATAATTGCAGATACTCTCTGTGATTGCATCAAGTTGGAATAGTTTCACTAAAGCTTGATGGACCTGATGAATTTAATGGCAAGAATGCAATCCATTGGAAAAAAAACAAAAACAAAACATGCAAATCTGTGGTGGTTCTAGTGCCTGTTAATTCCCAATGACCTTTGATCTGACAAATGCATAAACAATGATCACTAGTCGCAAAATTTAAAATTCTTTACCCCTTTCAAAAGATAAAATGTAACATGAAAGGTATCAATCTATAAAGCTCATAGTATATTCCTTTGATGGGATGACCATGCTTGTGAAGTCTGATTAACAAAGACTTCTGTCAACGTCTCTATAGAGTGGAGAAAGTTGAAGATTTCAAGTGGATGGAAACAACTTACACATCTGGAGAAAATCGTTATAGTGCCAACGATATAGTAATTTAAATTTAGTTCAGATTCTGTTCAATTCAAAAGTACTTTATAAAACAACAAAAAAATATATAAAAAAAAAAAATAATAAATAAATAAATAATAAAAAAAAAATATATATATATATATATATTTCAAATATCAGAAAATGTTAACAAATTTAACTTGAGTGAATACAAAAAAGCTTTTGGATGAAAATTTAATTGAGGAATTAAAGATATCCAAAGCAACCTATGTGTGAAAAGCAAACTGACTTTGACCAGATCATGAATTAACTGTTATTAACCCCTTATTTCACTGATGTCTATGAACTTGGAAAGTGTGATGGCCTCAGGTAGCTTTGCTGCTTAATATAGACCAGGAAACTCTAAAATTCCTCATTGATACATAAAAGACTCGTTGACACCACGCCGCCTTTATCCGAACTTTTCAAACAGGAGTCAGAGTCTCTAAAATCACATCTTTCTTCTCACCAATGCTGGACCTTTTCTATGGGATGTAGTCCAGTTAACGCAATCTGTCCCCTTTGTTGTAGCAGTAGAGAATTGCAAGTAGAATGCCAAACTACACACTGGGCTGGGAAGATCTGTAAGATGCCTGTTAGGGGTTGCTAAAGACTTGACTCAGGTGGAGGTTCACCTTCTAGTCGGACCACTTCCTTAAACGTGCATATCGATACGTATCGATATGTTTCTAAAATTTGCCTCGTCCAAATCTCAAAAAGCATCAATAATTGATTTTGTAGTATTTCAGAAGGTGAAAAGGTGTGGTATGAAAAGTTTTGCTTGGTGAAACAACCCAGTGAAAGATCCCTGGTTTAAGTTGTGGCCACCCAGTTATTGCGATCGTCCTTACCGAGTGTCCTCTGTTGTCAGTCAGTACGTTCTACTCGCAGGTTGGATGCCACTCCACAACCACATGACAACTCGCCCGCCGTGCACTCAGTTGGATCGCCTCCTTCCTTTTCAGTCGTGTTTTCTCATCCTGGGGTTATCCACACGTGACGCGTGCCGCAATCTGACATTTCATTCTCACCTGCAGATACGACTCTCACCTTGAGTGCTTACGTTACACAGCCTCCAAAACACACCGCGGGCATCAAAGCGGGCTGTAGAAATTGTGCGAGTGCTCACACGTACTGTTGTTCACATTTGTTAACTTAATGTGAACAACTGCCAACCAGTTTAGCGGCACTCTTTGTCATTCTGACTCTCGTGCCTCAGAAATGTCCAAGATCGGGGCCACAGGTGAATTACTTCTTACTGCCATTTTTCTGGAGCAGCCTTCCTCCTCCTCCTAATACTTATTTGCCTCTTTTCTCCTCCTCTTCCTCTTTTTTTTTTTTTTTTCCTGCTCAGTGAACTGAGGGAAAATGACATTTAATTACAGGAGAGCAGTCACGCAGTTCGGCTAATTACGATCCCGGGAGTTCAGTCATCATATCTAATTAACTTTCACTTTCATGAAAGCTTAATGCAGCACCATAGTCAGGCGCTGCATGTGCCACACTTCAGGAATATTGACAACTCTTTGGATATTAATTTTTGAATTTCTCTCTCTCCTTTTTTTTTGTTTTTTTGTTTTTTTTAATTTTTCCCTGTTTCTAAAACAGTTTTCAAAAAGTCGTTTTACTTTGCTTGTCTGTTTGCGATGTTCAGGATTGAACCTTGCAATATGTCTACATAAAAATTAATATAATCAATCAATTCAACGGTGGCAGAGATTCATATTCATATTGATTGTTAAAAGCACACTCTCTAGCCTGATTTACATTCATTATGACAGTCTGTGAGGACAATCAATTCATTATTATGCTTGCCCTTGACCGCTGTGTTAGTGTGCTTACTGGGGCATAATCCTTAAATTGCATATGGTGGTGCAATTTTTCACACAGACATGTAATGCTACCGTTTTACGTCATTGTTATTGGGACATTTAACTGCCAATTATACAAAAAGTATTAGTTCAGAAAGTAAAATATGAATGCCTGTTCTGAATTTGAAGGTTTTCCAAATTTGGGTCATTGTCAATGCAAAGAACACAACCTTTTGATGAACAATAACAAAAATAGTAACTTTTAGACTGTAATTTATTTTACAAAAACAAAGGAAAATTGTACTTGAAAATAAGCCATTTAATACTGATGAACTTTAACAAGTGCAGGTCAGGTTTTCTCTTAAGTTATGAGCTAAAATGCTCAAATCTTGCTTGTAATTCTATAATAAAGGCAAAATAGTGTAATTAAATTATATTTTGTATGCCTGGCAGTGGGTTTTGGTCCCATTTGGACCATGTAACTAAAGAAAGTATAAGTCGATGTTTAATTGTATCGAAATAATTGATTAACGTATCATTTCATAAGACTTGTATTAAAAAAAATGCCAAAACATAAGAACCTTTGAGTCTATGGAGGAGTTCACATAAAAACACCCAGCTGCTATTTAAACTTCTCCTTTCCAGAAACGGCAGCAATCCACAAAGGTCTCCACATCATAGCTAATTTTTTTCCTTAAATGCAATAAGTGTGTAAATTGTTATTCATCCGAGACAGTTTTGCATCGGCGTGCTGCCCACCAAGTTGTTGTCTCCTTCCTGCATTTTGCTGATGGCACTGATGACATGTGTGTCTCTCTGAGACCTGAGATGGCACTGGAGCAGAAACAACACTGCTAATTGGTGGCCTGATATCCCCCCAGCGCAGCGCGAGTTCTGTAAAGGTCATCTCCACTCATAAAATAGAGTGCTCAATTATGCATTTTATGTTTTTTTTGTTTTTTGTTGGGGTTTTTTACTCGGGTTGACAGACTTGACCCAGAAAATCAAATAAAGAAAGGAAAACAAAAAGTTGTGGGGGGATAATGCTGTCAGTTGCCTATTTTTGAAAGCAAAGGTTACTTTTTGGTCGCTGTCCTTGCTGTCGTTGATGTTGTAATTACAAACCTACAGTGATGTTTTGTTTATCTTGCACCACAGAAATGGATCCCTGGTCATAACTTTAATATTCTGCGATTTAAATCAAACAAGACTGAAGTTGTCATGTTTGGACCAGAGTATCTGAACAATTGGTAAATCCAAATGACTTTTCTTTTACCAGCACTGGAAGCTAACATCCATAACCAATTTTTCAACTTTTGAGGCTAATAAAACTTGACCACGTATACTTTAACGTTAATTTTATAATAACAAAAAAGCATAATTAGTTCTCCTGAGTTATTTACTGCTATGTATACAAAGACACTCAGCTCCCATCTTACGACATGCTAGCGTAAACTTAGCTTCACACATCTTGCTTAGCCTGGGTGGCCGACTAGAGGAACAAAATTTTCCGACTGCTGTTCATTGTCAGCTCTACGTTTTCCACGGCTATTGAGTACATTTCTATTTTCACAAACAATGCATGGCATTGCGAATGAAAACTAGAAAGTCCCTTACAGAACGAACAACCTTCTTATTGGGCAGCATTTAATAAGACTGTCAGACAGCAAAACATAGTCTTCAGTAGATCAGCAGTATGGCAACATCCAGATATCTGTCAAAACCTGCCATTACCATGTCTGCTGCTACTTTGAAGCTGTTTGTGCCTGTTGCTGAATGCATTCAGACTAGTTTAGCTGGAACAAAGAGGTGAGAATGTGGTTGGAAATATTCAGCTAATGGTAGTCTAAAAATTGCAGTGAATCAATAGCAAAAACCAATTCTGTTTACTTTCCTGACTTTGATCAAATGCTGCTGAATTCGTTGTTCGCCAGCAGATCTCTTTTTGACTGGCTTGGTCTTGGATCTAAGTGCAAAGTTTTTACAGTGTTATAGCATTTTTGAGGAGCAAGTGAGAAGACTGGACTCATGTTTGTCCAGGTACAACCCTCATTTTCTCACTGGCTGGCAAAAAAGCAGCACAGTTGGTTATTTTGTTGAATTACAGGTAAGCCCCATATTTTAGCAGTGTCCCTTGTTATGTACCATCCTTGAAGGCTGAGCAGAGCTCATCGCTGCCTTCTTGCCACCCACCTCTGCTGCTCTGTGAAACAGACCCCTGATCAGAGCCTGTGGAGTTGGTTGGGGGGGCATAATGTGTGTGTGTGTGCATGTGTGTGTGTGAGGGTTACACTCCGAATAGCTCTGCAGACGAGCAGAAAATGTTTCTTCACTTGCTGAGCACATGCTTCCAATGCTTATTCAACTTTGAATATGGATCCAGAAACGCAATACTTCATTTTCACAGCAGATTTCTACATGAAGTCTGTAGCACTCCTTGTCTTCACCAAACAATGCAGCACGCATGATCAGAAAACCTGTAAACATTATAAACATTTGATTTCCTGTTGGAAATGTAGAAAACATTTAGCGTGTCTACATATGCTGTATGTCTTCAGTTTAATCGAACTAGGTGTGGCTAATCAATGTCAGATGTGAACCGCCTTGACTTTTAAGGTGGCAAATATTTTTCACGATTCTAGTGGTGTCGTTTAAAGTGTTTGACAATCTCAAAACATAAAAAAACAAGATAAATATGACTACATTGTAGTCGCATAGAGAAAATGTACACGTGTGCAAGTACATTAATAAAACCATTTGCCAAATTGTGTTTACCATTACCATATGCTTTAAAAAATGTTACTCATTTCAGTATTAATGAGGCATTTTCAAACTGATTCCACTTGTTATTGCTCCATGTAGACTGGACATAGACGGCAGTGAACAGTGTGACAGCATGTCTCGCACACATCCTCCCAGCTATACACACCCCACCACCTTAGAGCAACTGTATAATAATGATGACACAACGTGCCAGGCACATAGTGATTTAGCGTTACACTTACTTGCGGGATCTCTAATTTGAGTCTCCCCAAACAGATACACACACACACACACACACACACACACACACCTTCACACACGTACTGTAGATGTGAAAAATGTTCTTGGCCTGCCATAATGCTGCAGACATCAGCGATCCCCACAAGGAGGATTAATGCCTCGTCTTGCTTTTATTATGCTGTCCTGCCGTCCTTTGCGGGCTGCCCATTCATCCTTGTAAGACGTCCATATCTGCTCAGAGTCTGTGAGCATACCCGTGTTGCTGTGAGTGTGTGAGCGGTTGCTTGGGTTATGTATGTGCAAGTGCTGGTCTGTCTGCTTGTGTGAGCCCTGCAAGGTTTATCGCAGAGTGGGTTAAATCACTTGTCCAGGCACGAGCTCTCCAGGGCCACGTCTCGCTTGTCTTATCAATCTATCGACATGGCACCTGCGCTGCCGCTTTGCGTTCGGAGGCCGATGCATTGGCTGGTTTCGGCCCCACCGCGAAGGAATACTAATTGGGATGCAGATGGCTTCTGTTTTGGCCACCTCAGCAGACATTGATCCCCCTGCGGACTTCTACGCCGGTGACAGATGGACTGTCACCTCTGAACGAGAAGCGATTGGGTGATTCAAAGCAATTGTTGTATTTGAATGCGTTCCTGTTGCTTTATATTCTCTTTCCATCTGCCTTAACATCCCAGCTCTGATTATTCCCATTCCAGTCTTTCTTCTTTCGAGTATTGAAATCTTGACCAAAAGGTTGCATCTCATCAACTGACGATGAACACGTCAACCAAAGCTGCTCCTAAAGTTACATGTAATTCATATTTTAAAATTAAATATGCTGAACTTATCTCTCTATCATTTAATATATAGAGAGGTCCAGAGTTCAAGCTCAGAATGAAGATGATGATTAGGTTTAAGGTGGAAAATGTACTGTTCATTTGTCCATCCTCTACAAATTATCCAATATTGGGTCTCTAGTTTAAAAGGATTGTTCTGAATAGTCCCAAGTTGTTCTCAGGTCAGAAGAGAGAGAAAGTGTGTATCACACCTGTTTAATCCGCTTTATTCAGACTCTAGTTTGTTTGCCTAGAAAGTCCAGTTCGTTTGGGGAAATGTAAACGTGTAATTTAACTCTAAGGATAAAAAAAGTGAACTCTGATCACAAATGTAAGTTTCGGTTTGGTTGAAGCAAACTCTGGTCCGGTTTGATTGCATGCGTGTATCCAGGGAGACCACAGACCACTCCAAAAGCAGGAAGGGAAAGATGGTGCATGGTATTCTGGGTAAATGCAAAAAAGTGTCTGTCATTAGCAGGAGAAATGGCTTGTGGTCTTTTATCATCCTACAACCATTAAAATCTGACACCACTTCATCCAAAACCTCTGTCTTCTTCAGAGGTTTTAGTGTCATTTCTTTTAGTGGTTCTTGGTATAGCGCTACCACAGGTGGCGGAGTGAACAGATTTTTCAAAGGACTTGGTTCGTTTGACACATTGCAGCATGAAAGTGAACCGCACTACCTGAAAATGTAACAAATGTTGCGGAGTCTACCAGTCTATTTGATGTAAAAACACCCTTTTTATTTGCAGCAGGTTCTGGTTCTGTAGGATCTCTTTTCACTTGTAAGTAAATGGAGAAACATCCCGATCAGACGACTGAACTACAGTAACTGGCTCCTTCCACTGATGATCAGCAGCTACTTTATAAGGTATACAGGCGTGTATCCTGGACGATCCAATTGTAATCAAGCCACTTTTAAGACAATCAATTAACACTGTGCTTTAAAATCCATCTTGAGTGATTGAATAGTTCAGCTGCCTGTTCTAAATGGGAACAAACATGTAGTCAAGTCACAGGCTGGGCTGTCAGATGAACAAGCATCAGCTCTGCTGAGACTGTGTAACATCACAGATACAGCAATGAATCACTTAAAGTATGTTATTTAGACACAAATAGGGCTAAAATTAATCAGTTGCATTTTTTGTAATTTTGGTTTTAAGTTTGAATCTCTTTTTAAGCCTTATTACAGCCATTAACAAATGGGGAATCTTAAGGTATGTATTCATACACAGGTGTATAAATAGCCTTATGTGGAACTTTTGAAAAGGTAAGCATCAGCAGACAGATTTTAACCCGTAAAACCCCCCACACACACAAAAAAAAATAGCTGACGGCTTGCTAGAGCAACTTTTTGTGCAAGGTGAGGCATAAACTGAAAAATTCAGGAGATTCCTTTGAATTGCATGAATAATTTTACAAAGCGGAGACTGCAGCTGGATCAATCAGCCCCAAAAACGAGATAAAAATGTCCCATCAAAGAGAAATACATTCATCATCCTGATCATAAAAATCCAACTGGTGAAAGAACATCATTTTGTTATAAGGTTTTTTTTTTTAAAGTACATAAAATGAAAAAAAAGAAAAAAAGCAGGAGCTCATTTCAGCTATTTTGTACCCATAATCTGCTTCATTTTGACACGATCTAAATCTTATGGCAATAGGTGAGTGTTGGGACACAGCCACTCCGCTAAACCTTCACGTCTTAGTTCAGCTTTTTCTTCTGTTTTATCTTTGTAACAGATGCCATGGAAAATTAGGCCATTAAAGTGGCTTTAACATGACGGGGAATGCTCTACTGCAACTAGTCATCAGCTCTAAAAGTAAAACATAGTAACGTTAAGATATCCACTGCAGATAATAACAATTAACATTTAGCATATGCATCCAATTTATAAATGTATATCTTGGAGAATTTGATCATATTCTAATAATTATTTAAGTAAAACTTAATTTTTTAAAATATAATTTGACTTTAAGTGAGATTCTATTGCTGGAACAATGAAGGTAACTAATAAAAACACACATGAAATATGCAGTTTGAAAAATGATTTAATCATTGCTTAAATTTCTGTTCGTCTTTTAGATCGTATCTAACTTGCTTGTTTATCGTGCAGTTAAAAAGCTTAATCAGTGGCAAGTTTCCTCATAGTTACATAACTTGAACACTTTGGTTTTAAACTGGAGAACCTCCGTTCTCCGCTCATTGCTTAATCCCACTTATCACACAATGGTGCCGGGAATGTATTTAGAGGAGCTATGCAAATGTCTTCAAGCGAAAGGCCAGATCTAATCTGTAGGTTTATTCTAATTAAAAGTGATTTACTTTCCTCACTGTGCCCTGAAAGGGAAGCTTAATGTCTTGTTTCTCAAAGGAGATGGCATCCTCTAACTCAATTAGGTTGAAGAAGATGCACTTTGGTTAAGTTGACTGTGGCTAAAGGTATTTAACATGCAGCTGATGGACTTTGGCTACATGAAGTCAGGGTTAGGGGGTAGTCCAGACCCGTTTGCCCCAAATATCTCTAAGTCTGAAGGTCTGAATCCATTCAAGTCTTTTATTGAAATGCTGTCATTTAATTTTTTGTATCCTTGAGTCTCTTGATTTTATTTTATTTTTCTATATGCACAAACTGTATGGTTTGTGCATATAGTTGCATCCTGGCGTTTGACAGTTCGGCTGACCTTTCTGTAAGAAGCAGCTCTTTTGTTTTCGGTTCTGTTGGTATAGACGCAGTCTGCCTTCATTTGCTCATTCTCTGTCTTTGATTTTTGCCCTTGCATTTCTTGAGAGCGGCTGTCAAATTATAAGTAACAGATGGCTTTACAGGAAATGAAACATAAATTCAGGTGTGATTTTGACAAATAATTCAACATACGTCAAATCAAAGTCCACTCATTCACTTGAGTGATATACCTTAGACATACAAAAGCAGCAGTGTTTTTATGTCATTGACCAACAAAATGTGATATTAAATTGCAGCAGAAGGAACGGGATTTGTGGTTTTCAAACATTTTCACAAAGGAAAGTCTGTGTAGTGTTGCATGCATCTGTTTTTGATCCAACACTAATAAATCAGTTGTGTGCAGAAGTCATTTAGTAAGTAGAATCTGAGCGTTTTTAGATGAAGATGAGTATAAATACAGCTGTTCTCACCATATAACTCTCCATTAGCAGCATTCAGCTTTTATGTACCACAAATCTGGAATAAACTTCCAGTAAACTGCAGAACAGCTGAAACACTGAGTACCTTTAGATCTAGGCAAAGAACGTTCTGTTTAAAGTTGCTTTTAATGAGACTTTAATCAAGAATCTGATGTGTAGCAATAACACTTTACAAAATGTAATGTTTCAAATGTTGACTGTGTATTCTATGACTTTGCATTTTTCCATTTTTATTACGTAAAGTGCTTTCAATTGCCTTGTTGCTGAAATGTGCTATAAAAATAACTTTTTGATTAAAGTATGCAGTATCTTATAAGTATTTTAGTATTTATCTACAATTCTAAATACCTTAATAAAAGTGAAAGTATAAGGCTTAAGTTTAAGGCTTCATTGCTTGGTTTAGTTTGGGAATGCAGTTCATTTAATTCTTTTGGTTTTGGTGTTCTTCCATCTTGTTACATTTTTGGAAAATCCTCATATTTGCTTGTCAAAATTTGAGTTGCTTTCCAACATAAGTGGGTTATAAACAGAGACTCTGTTTAAGCTGCATAATTATGCAGTCTAATGTTTCACCGCTCCTCCAAACACCTCCGCTCCAACTGTCCATCTCCTCTCAAGCCCTAACAGATTTTTTTTTTTTTTTTTTACGAGAAGTCATTAAAATGCATAAATAAGTTTTTAACAGGTGTGATCCATTTGTGATCTGAAGTAAACCTGATGCTGACCACAAAGTGTGAAACTTTCTCTTTTTAAACCCAAAGCTGAACATCGTCTCCTAGATAAGTTACTGCATTTTCTGCAGAGCACTCAACAAGATCAGAATGAGTTTGAAATCTGAAGGAAATGTTATCAGGAAACTAAAATTTAGGTTCTTGCGTGTCGATGAGATTTTCTTTTTTTTATAGTTTAGGTTTATTTTAAGGTCTGCTGCAAATGTCAGTCAAAAGGATCAGATTGTGTTGCTCTATCACATCAATCAGCCTGCTGGATGAATGTAGATGCTCAGGGTGACTCAAGGTAAACATATCTAGTGTGTGTGTGACAATGTAAACTTGTTGAAAAGTAAAATGCTAAACTTTTGCACTTAGTAACTATCTTTATATTACTGGTTATCAGTGGTAGCATTACTAAAACAAGCGCTGTATTTATTCTGAGAAAAAAAGGATTTGTAGTGCAACTCTTTAGTTTTTCGAAAGTCTGCCAACCTTTCCATATTGAGGTTATTCCAACCTCCTGTGCTGTGCTCTGTTAACTTTTTATAAGTTAAAAGTAAGTTTATTTGAGGGTAAGTGGGACTGTTATTCTTCTAAGTACTCTTAAAGCAAAGAATAGGAAAGTCAAAACTGTAGTTTAAAATATTATCCAAAATGTGAATAAATAAATTAAAAAAAATGCTGAACTCACCATGTTGGTGATTGTATTTCCATCACTGTAAAGACTAATGGGGTAAAATGTGCATTTCCTATGCAGGCCCTCATTGACACAGGCACCATTTAAGGCTGTCAAGCCCCTTCACCACCGCCACCACTTAGTGAATAAAGGTCAGGCAATCAGGCATCTGGAAGGACAGCTAATTTGTCATCCCTTGACAAACGTGTCAGCATCCGATCTTGTCCGCAGGGCTTGATACTGCAACAAGCCGTAAAGGTTAAAAGATTCAAAGACCCCTCAGCCCCCCTCTCCGTGCTCACCCTGTATCCATCGCAGCAAGAAACATGCGATGAAGCAGAAAATTCAATTTTGGATTTGATACGGAGAGGGTTACGCACTTTTCATGGCCGCAGCTCTGTGGAGTTGTTAGGCACGTTGTCTGCTGTGCTCGGTTAAGCTATGCAGAAGCTTCTCAGATCGAGACGTTGCCGTCTCCTGCATCATTTCCCTGTGAGCTGAATCCGCCTCTGGGTCTCCCAGATTAGGCGAAGGAAACGGCAAAAACCCAAACTAAGTCAGCCTAATATCGGATGTAGTGATTTTGAAGAGTTACAATGAAAATTCCACAACTTGTTGTCGATGTATTAACTTAGGAAGTTTCCCAAACTCATCACTGAGGCATTACAAGTCGACTCTGTCATCCCTGAATGCATCGTAATAGCCTGTTTAGTGGGTCGCTCTTTAGCTGCAGGTGTATGTCCCTTTTTGGATTCCCAAGAGTGTAAATGACAGAGTGTATGAGGGAGAGAGATGAATGACTCTCTTTGATCAGGTGAGCTTATCAGGGTGTGTGTGTGTGTGTGTTTGCATTCATTGTGTGATAATGAAGAAGTCTGCCTGACAGCTACATGCCAGATGGAGTTAATGTACATCATTGTCAACAGTAGCTTCAGCCTAACTTCGCTTTTTGGAGACCTTTGCTTCCACAGCAGCCAACAAAACCTTTGAAATGCTATAGATGTGACAAATATTTGATATGCTTTTGTTTAGGAGTGTGAAAAGCTTTGGAGGTGGAGGAACTAGTGGGAACTGGGAACAATGACGTAATGAAAACAACTAGTAAATTGGGAGAATTCAGCACTGCCTGACCAAATGAGGAGCTTATTTATATCAGGGCGCTTGTGAAATGTGGCTGATTGGGAACAGGGTGCAGCTGTGAGAAGAGACCAAGTAGGCAGGCTGAGGGAAAGAGACTAATGAACTAGAGAGGAGCTGAGGAGGAAATAATCAATAGCAAAGACAAAACACTGTTCGAAGGAAGAGCAAGAATGACTAATCTGAATGCAAAGAAAGAGCAAATGAAGTAAGACCTAGGCTGAATTACAAAGACAGCAAATAGTCAGAAAACCAAACACGAGAAACCCCAAAATCCAAGCAACCAGTAATCTTTGATGGTGTCCTTCTTGTACACCTCCCATGAAAGTTGACCTTTCTGTTTATCTGAATAGTAGTAAGTGTGTCGTGTTAGCATTTTGTGGCTTGCTTTACTTTAAGGGTGAAGTTCCATGGCCAGACTTGGGCCAATGGGTTGCTATAAGAAAATGTCCTCCACTTGTAGACTATTTATAGACACTATGATGCTGTTTTCCCACGTCTTCTCAGATCTCGTTAAGCCCCATAGCAAGCTCATTGGAAATCTGAGTATTTCACTCTAGGACTTGTAAACATTGCATCAACACTGCCTAATTTTCTTCTTCACTATTCACTTTGCTCTAATTCCCTGTACGATGTCTGCTTCATCAGCCAGCTGGCATAACTACAGTTAATGCAAGTAGTGGAGCAGCATTAGAGCCCCCCGGTGTCCAGAGGCCTGCATAGATCGATTGTTAAAACATGAATCTGACAAATACTGACAATATGCTATTTTGCTGCTGGTGCAGTCTATAGTATTGACGCGGGAATGTGCAAGGTTATCTCAGAGCCAAGCCTTGTGTGATGGTGTCAGGTATTGATGGCTTTAATTCACTTACAAGAACAAACATATACATATTGCATGTGCAAGCACATCATTTATTAACATGAGCATGTGCTGCAATGCTAAATGTACCTTTTGTTGTGAATTTCGAGGAGATTTGGAGATTGAAACTGAGACGTGAATGGGGTTTGTAGGCATTCAGAAAACGGTCCAGAGTAAACATCAGAAAAGAAACGGTCAAATAATGATTTCAAACCAAAAGCAGGAGCCGGAAGAGAGAAGTAAAATAAAGAAAAAGAGAGGGCAAACCCAAGGGGTCAGGCAGCTGAATTTGAAGCTCGTCATATACAACGATGCATGATGGAGAGCCCCAAGGCGGTGCACCTGTAAGTCTTGGTGCTGAGAGCGGAACGGAGCTTGGAAAGGAACTGCTCGCTGAGATGAAAAGAAATTTGTTTCCTGACCTTATTGAATCTGCCCACTCTGTAAATAACAGCTCATCCTCTCTGGGGCCCCACCGCCACCAGCCTTTGTCATCTGTGGCAGTTAGGCCTCATTCACACCCGATTGAAGCTGCTGGATGTTTTCCTGGATGGTCACAGTCACTCAAATGTCACTGGATGAATAGCTGCAAATGTAAAATCCTTATTTCAATGTAAAGGCACGCATGACCCCATCAGCACATACTCTCTTACTTTCAGCACACATGCTCACCTTTTCATGATGCATGAGCAGGTTTCTTTAAAATTTTCCTGTAAACATGGGAGGTTTCTGCTTTTCAGAAAACTGTCAGACAATTTGATGGTAGTAGTGTGTGTGAAAAGGGCTCATGATATGTACATCTGGACTTTGCTTTAACTAGACCATTTTTAGCAAAGAGACTTTCTCCCTGGCCTGTCTCTTGTGTCCCTGCTGGTTGCTCACTTTGAACTAGTCTATTTTTGTTTTTTATAAATTTGTGGAATTGGATTGGTTTCTTATTTTATAGACACCAATGTTGCATTGCTATACTTTATCCAATTTGATTGTGATAAAACCCAACCTTTTATTGTTGAACATTATTAGACTTCTTCACTAGTCAGCGTAAGACTGTTGATGTGAAAAGTTATATTTGCGTAATATAAAAACTGGGTCTCCCATGCCACAAAAGATGCCATGTTTTTCAATTTGAGCATCTTTTTTTTTTCCAAATTTGAATGTGAAAATCCTTTAATCCATTTATTATTGCTTATTTCTGCTTGTTTCCCCCTCGTTTCACTTATTCGCTGAGGTCCAATTTAAACATTTTCACCAAAATTGCTTAATTATTTTCCCACCGTTTTTCAGCAGAGTGGTGAACTTTTTCCTCCATCTTTTCATCTGAAAGATCTTTTTCTAACCCACCGATTTCACCAACAAGTTTCTAGTTGCACTAATTAGCTGCGAAACGTTGCGCCACGCGCATTGCCACCGAGTCGCCTGACACGCGATCAGGTTACTATGTGCATCTCCTCATTATTTTTGAAAGAGTTTTATTTATTTCAAGCCTATGAATCCAGACGTCCTCAAGGTTAAATGCAAATGAGTCTTGTGCAGAAACTGCATCTTTTACTCACCAAGGCTCAGTAGTAGATTTTGATTAAAAACTAGCATGTTTTCATATTAAAGTTTATTTCCTGCTCCGCGATATGGTCTGATCAAAGTTTGCTCCCTTTAACTGTGATGTTCCTCTGCACTGTAAGTTAAAATGTGTTGACAGGATCCTTCTGTACTTTTTCCCTTTTCTCTTTTTCACTTTCCTCTCATTAATACTTCATACCTTCTGACTTTCAGAGCTTCGTCTGGTCTAACCTGCCTCTTGTAGCGCTGTTTGTCTCTCCACCCCTACCTCTATCCCAATGTTGTTTATCCACACTTGTCAAAACTGTTCTTACTAAAGTGACACCAACAGATGTAAGCGCAAACCTTCCTCGTAAAAAACCAAAACTACTTCCTGTTGCTGTTAATAGCTGATGCACGGCAAGAGGGCGTCATGTTGTTCCTGTGCTTTCTTGCAAAACAGGGGAAACGGAGAGAGAGAGAGGGAGATAGTGGAGGAACAACAGTGGGAGAGTGGAGGAGGAGAGGGCAGGTGGATGTCTCATGTGCGAACCCCAATAAGGCTCAATCTGCTTCTCTGTGATGCGACAGACTCTCTTACTGCGGTTTGCGTTTATCCCAAATTAAAGCTGCTCCCTCCTGGTCGCTGCAGTTTCATTATGCGTTGCAGTAAATGATCCAGCAGAGCTGATGAGATTTTGAGAGAATTGGTGCTGGATGCTTTTGGATAGGTTGCTCTTTAAAAGTGTCAGCAGGGAAGCACAAACATCAGGAAAATAAAAAAGATGATTTTTATTTTTCTGCTCTTACGTTGACTTCGGATTGAAGTCGACAACTTTCTGATATCTGATAAACCCCTTAGGTATTTCTGGTTAGATTAAAACAGAGCTGTAGTCCTTATTGACAGCTAATGTATTTACGTTTTAACTCTCATGTGATATTTTTTTTGTCAACATAGTTCAGTAGAGGTTGAACTGTGAAAATTTGGACCTCTATAGAGTTGCACTCTGAAAACAATTGTGGCTCTTCATCTAAACTTTTATCTGATTGGCTAACAAGTGGTGGTGACCACGCATCATTAAATCATACAATAAAGATCATTTAAAAATCAATATTTTCTTTTTAATATAAAATTTTATTTATGCAATACTTAATTCCAATTTACTTGTGTCATTGCCAAAAAATATACATATGGTGTTTATTCAACTTTTTTTTTTACTACGTTCTGGCTTCTCCAACAAATGTCTCATCATTTCTAAGTCTCTAACGTGAAAGGAAGTTTACCTCAGCCAATGAGAAATGATTGCATGCTTGTAGGTTAAAATTGTCACCCAATCAGTAACGTTTTCCCGTGACGTATGTGATGCGCCAGTTCGACCCCGTGAAGCCTTTTGGAAATTTCTTCTGCTTAAACGACTTGCAAAGAGAGAAGTGCAGAGCTGAACTAATAGGCTGTCTGTGTTAATTCAATATTTGGAAGAGGTGACCAACGCAGAATAGCTTAGGAGGCCAATGACCAATCTATTAAAAAACCTTTAATTTGGGATAACTAGCATGACGTGCTACTAGTCGGGTAAGAGGCTAAAAGAGAGCTTTATACAATTTGTAATCAGAATTCAATAACTGTAGCTGTAACTCATTCATTTAGATTCTTCATAGTGTTATCCAAGCAAACTTCCTACTGTATGGGAAATAGCATGCACACACAGAACATTCAAAACAAGCGCCAATATTCTGACTGTCTGAGCAAGCGAATTCAAACATCATGAACTGAAATCAGAAGTAAAATTTCCGATTTACGGTCTGCACTTTCTGCTTTGCTAGTTCTTGAAGATCAAGCGACGATGTAACGCTGCTTGGCGATCCTGTGTGAACTCCTCAGTCTCCTGCTTCTCACCCTTGATTAGAGATTCCTCCTCTGTGTTCTTATACTTTCAGCAAAAACAACCACCTCCCTGTTTAGGGGCTGCGCATACAGCCAGAGTTGTTTGACACGCGCTCTCGTCATTGTGTAATGGTGACTAATGTAGGGTAAAGAAACGCGGCCTTTGATCTTTGCGCTGAATAAAGCTGACTGTGCCTGTCTCGGTGCCCCTCAGGCCTCATTGTCAGCCTGCCAGAATGTCATCTTTCTCCCATCACTGAATATAAAGCTGTGGAATACATCATGCAAATAATCAGGCTGGAAACAAACACAAGCAGTGCTTTGCCCCCCAAAGGAAGAGGAAGTCGTCTCTAATGAGCGGGGTAAAATTGGAATATTCATCCCGACGCAGAAATGACTGACTGATTCCCTCCTCTCTAAAGCCGCTCCACCCCACTTGTCTCCTGTTCTCCCACTTTTCATTTGCAGTTCTATCAGTCCTATTTCCTCTAATGCTCCGACTTCCTTTTCTTCTTCTGTCTTCCCGGAACATCCTGATTCAGAGGTTACGCCCCTGGATCACAGTCACAAATCTGCCTTTTTTGACCCATTAATGAGAGAGAGGAATAGTTGTTCCACCTCGAAAGTATGTAGACAAACAGAAACAGAGATCTCTAAATTTAGGGAAGAGTTTCCTTCCCCCACATTCTGGATTTAGTCATATTAGTTTGACTGTCTTTGGTCTCAAAGGTATATTATAAAGTAAAATATTTTTTATTGGTTTTAATTATTTGAATATTAATATTAAAGTCATTTTTTATGTAAATTAAGGCTCCTTCTCATTCTGGGTAATTAAGAAAAATAAAATGGTATGGGAAATTTCCGGATGGATGTTTGAAATATTTGTCCATCCTTTCATTCTTGAAACCTGACAACTGGAGAAGTATCAGTCATAAATTAATAGCAAACTTTTTAATTTAAGTTTATTTGAAAACTCTGTATTACACGCCGGAGCCTGTGGTATCGCTGTCCAGTTTTACTCTGTGGACAGGCAGACGTCTGTAACTAAAATGATGAAAAACGTAAGTTAGCAGAGGAAGATGAACTACATGATGTGCCTCAGGCAGAGGCTGGATGATATAAGAGGGGAGGGATTTTGTTTCTCTCTTGACCACCTTTTAACAGTGACCTAGTAAAGGGGAAATAAATCTTGAAAGAAAGTTTACATGTACCTGCAGAATGGGCTTTTTTCTGCGTGTCCTAAAATTACATCTAGAGCAGTGTGAGAGAAATATTTTCAAATGGATGTATTTATATCAGCCAGCAGATGTACAGTTAGCTCATTACGCTGTGTCTATGAGTACAGTTGTATGGTTTTGGTTTTGACACAAATGTCAACATCAAAACATGTTTTAAGATGTTTCTGTAAGACTGAAGGACAATAGATAAAATGTCTCTGACTCTTTACAGGCTTTTATTGTGAAATACTTCAAATTCTATAGATTTTTCACAAAACGACCCATGCTGCCGCCAACAAAACGACAAAAAATAAAGAAATAAATAATAATAATTCTGGCCTAAAATTGTAAGGGGCCATAAGGAGAGATTTGTTTTTGGTTCTCTCATCCTGTTTGGGGAACTCAGATGTGGACCAAAAGTGCAAACTCTTGTCTGCCTAGATATTCCAAATATTGAGATAAAAACCACAATATTTAAATGTCACCAATCATTCAGATGATTTTAACATTCTACTTATAATGCAGATGTATGTTTTGTAAAAATGTGTGTACCATCAAAATCTCCATGTGTTTTGTACATCAGAGATCCTTGAGAGCCGGTGTTCTGTACCGCGTCTCCTGGTTCAGCACACCTGAATCAAATAGCTGAATTGTCTCCTTAGTACATGTTGAAGTTCTACAGATTCATGCTAATGACCTAATTATTTGATTAAAGTGTGCTGAAGCAGAGATGCATCTAATATATGCAGGACACAGGCCTTAAGGGAATTTAATTTGACACCTGCGTTTTAGAAAATGAACAAAACTACATTTTAGTTTGGATTTTTTTTTTTTTTTTCATTTTTTTGATGCATTTCACTCTTTGGCATATACTGTTCCAGCTTAAGAGCTGTTGTAAAAGTTTTGGTGTCATACAAGGAAGGCATTTGAAAGCAGGTGGTGTATTAAACACACACACACATATGGGCGAAGGGCATTAGGAACAGGCAAGCTGGTTGTGATAACGAGGGAACAGCAAGAGACAAGAGGGGTGTTAGTGGCAGGTCGAGCTGCCTGGAGGCTGAAGATTAAAGAGGGCATTTTAATCAAGCAGAGAGTGAAGAGAAAAAAAGTGTCAGCTGAGACAGCAGATACAATCAACTTCTGTGCTTTCTGCAGCTCAGGTAGCGCTGAAGTTGATAAAGTTTCTGTTTGCAAAGTGCTAAAATTAAAACCTCATTTTATTCCAAAAGGTTTCATAGGTAGACTATGTTTTTCTTTTTCACAAAGTTAAATCTTTTATTTGCTGGATCTTCAGAGTGAGAGGCTGTATACACCTGAATAGGTTGCTAGTCCATCGCAAGACATGGAGAATATATCTTTTTAATTGGTTTTACAAGTTTGGTTTGGTTTGTACATTTATGTCACTCCCAAGCTAATTTTTAGGGGATTCCAATGTTTTCTTGATGAGGAGGAGTATAGTCCCTCCTTCCTGAACTCTTCCAGGAAATGGCAGAACTCCTGACTCTATCTCTTAGGTTTAGCCAGCCACTTTACCAAGGAGTTCATTTCATCCACCTGTATGTGGGACATCAGTCTTTTGGTCACAATCCATACCTTTGTCATATAAGCGATGGCTGCAATTTAGACTGGCAACTCATCACGACCGATTAGAGCCTCATCCACTTTAGAGGAAGAGGCTCTAATCTGTCTATTAATCTCTTGAGTCATTCCATCGTAACTGTGAACCGGACAAATGGGCAGACACAGATTTCTATATTTGAAAATTAATTCATTGCCATTTTCTGATGTATTCATGCTAAATTAACACATTTTCATCATCTTTTTTTTTTTTTTAAGAAATATTATCCCCCAGGATACATTGGCCTGTTTGGGGTATAAAAAAAATTACACTTTTGCATGTTTTGTAATAAGTTATGAAACACATTTTAAAGTGTTGTAAACAATGAACCTACCTTGTTTTTGTATATTTTTGCATTTCAATTTTTAAAAAAAATACCACAAATCGGTATCAATTAAATTTATGGAGCAGCAATTAACGGATGTCTCAAGTTGGTTAACAAAAAAAATTAAATTCAACCCTATCATTCTTATTAAGCATCCATGTAGGGACAGTGGATTGGTAAAACTCTCCTTTAACGGGGAGAAACCTCCAGCAGAACCAGAACCTAACTCAGTACAGAGGTCAATATGCCACTACCCTTAAAAAAAATCTGCACCGAAATACCCTGAATTCATACATAATAGACAATAAATTAAAATAATCCACATTTGAGGGTAAAATAAAGCTTAAACAATGTTTTAATAGTGATTATAATACTAATGACTCAAAATCAAATTTGAGTGCAGCTATTCTTCTTTTGTACTTGTGCTTTAGTTTTCTTTAGTCTTTTGACCAGCTTTATTTTGCATGAAATATATCATAATGCTTTTGAAATTCACCCCTCTGACATGTTTGAGTTTTGAGTTAACCCATTTTAGTTGCTAAAAGACTGAAATTATTCAGAAAATATTTATAAATGTTCATATTCAAGTTAGAATCTTAACAGATAAAGTAAATCACTCCCATTTAAATTAATTTTTTAACCGTTTATTCCAAATTGCTTCCTTGCTGCATCATCTTCACTGGTTTGAACTATTGATGTTTTTTTTCACTTGTAACATTTGTTGAACGTTTGAGTCTTTTTATTGCAAGGGTTGTGCCTCAACACAAGTCTTTGCGTTGCCATTAATGACATCCATGGGGGACAACGATGTTGTTGTCACTCCCATGAATGAATATGCAGCAGATGAAATTATCTCTCTGGGGTTCTACAGAGTGAATTTGAATTACAAATTCTAATGTGGATCATTTTAATAACTGTTCTGTTGTAAAGTCTCATAATCCAACCTGAGCTTTATTATGTAGCAACGATGTGGTGTAGAATCATGTAACTCATTGTCTGGGACGTGTTACACCGATTGTCATTAAACTTCAAGATAATGCAGCTTCTACTGGCTCGCTCAGTTGTAGTGTCCAACCAGATTTATCACATAGATTATTTTCTTCATTGTGGCTCCATCCCACACCGATAAGATCTGTCAGGAGCCTGAACACAATGTGCTCCTGTACTTAAAGATTAGAGAATAATTGATTTAGTGGATGTCTTTGCCAGGCTGCGTAGTTGGAAAAGGATGAAAAGCTTCGATGCACAAACGTCTTTGCTAACTTTGATCAAATATTTGCTCTCTTTCCTCCCGCTACAGATTTGCTTTTGTGTCATTGCCTGGAGGAAACTTCTGATCACATTTGTTATGCATAAATATGCGACAACAGCAAGCCCACACCCTTGATTTCTCAGTATGAATGCCTGATTCTGTGCTCGCTAATAATCACGTGTCTCTTATAAGGCACTAATATGTTGAATATGTAAAACGATTCCTCTTTTTTTTTTTTTTTAATGTCTCCAGAGCCCGTCTTCATCCCACATTATGTGTGATTATAATGTGCTAATGGCATTGATTAACTCTCGTTTGAAGTCATTTTGTAACCACGCAGTTTTGGTAAACTAATTTGTAAGTATAAGTCCGATTGGGATTTGATTAAACCAAGAGGAAGCCTGTGTTTAAAAGAAAAAAAAAAAAAAAAAAAGTTGTTTACCTATTTCATGACAAAGTTTGTCCACACTAGGAAAGAGATTAATCTTATTTTGTATTAACCTCTGGACAAAATGTAGACAACATGCAACATTAACTTTTACCTCCTTCAGCTTTTAGTTTTTGATGTTTTCACATTTTCCTGGCACACAGTGAAATTCAAGAGAAATTTCATGAGATTGAGCTAGCATTTTTTTTCTGCTTGATATTTCCACTTCCATAGAGCGCATTATTTAGTTTACACCAAACATTTTTTTTCCATTTCCTCCAATTTGGAAAATCTCTTGAAAATTTCCAAAGTGGTCGATGTGAGAGGAAACCAGGCAACACGGGGCTGGCAGGACAAAAGGGCTTGCAGTTCTAGTTTTTTAAATTGCTGCTGTTGTAGGTCCCCTGATTGTACCGTAAGGGCTTTAAAGACTTATTTTAGCATCCTGTGTTCTTCAATGGAACTTTGTTTGGATGACAAGACCTATGCATATTAGCTGTTGCTTTGAAAGAAGTTACAAACTACTTTACAAACCGAGTAATTTCAAATTCAGATCTATGTAAATCCCCTACAAGTTGGATATGCTGCTAGAAATTTCCTTCTGAAAGACCTCCCTCAGCTCTGAGTCTCATCATGATGTTCCCATTCATTTCAACAGTCAGGATCATGCAAACAAAATGCAAACCTCCCTCAAATGCTGGACAACGATATCCTAATCTACTATGTGATGCAGCTGCATGTATGTTTTGGTCATTTAAAGTAGGAATAAAAGTTGGGATGTCCCAGAAGCAGCTTCACTACATTTAACAAAAAGAAAATGTTTAAAAAATGTAAAATAGTTCTTTTTTTACCCCAGTTTTTTTATGTAAACCTGTATTTTTCAACTTTGACATTCAATATTAATGTGTCTAAATATGCTAAGAATTATACAGGCTTTTTAACGGTTTCTGTCATGATTATCATCAGTATTTTGTGTTTACTTAACTTGAGACGATTGAATATGCATCTGAGTTTTTTGTTTGTCTTCTTGTGCTTGAGGAATGTTAGAACGATTTGTCAAAAGAAAAAAAAATCAAAGCTGAAACCAAGCTTAAACCTGCAAAATGACAATGACCCAAAACATACCAGTAAATCCGTCAAGTATGAAAGCCCTCGAACATCTCACAGCTAAAATCTCAGTGTGGTGAACCTTCCCCATTGCAATGCTAATGACTTGTTACTCAAAGGGCACAACATTATCTATCAGAAGACGGGGTGTCCTAACATTTTCCTCTGAATAAATTTTTTTCTAAGCATCTTAAACGATTATATCTATGCCTTAAGTGCAGTTAAATCACTCTCTTGATATGTGAACATTTCTTTTGAAACAACTGAACATATTCACACTACTATTTGTTAAATTCCATAAAATCTGTTACATTTTTAATACATTTCATGACTTCAGCAACCACAATAAAAAGTTTTAATTCGATTGCAGCCAAGTATAAAATTTTTTACCTTGTTTTTTTTATAAACAGCTAATGTCCAAACCAATCTCCATCTCATAAAACATGGTTAATTACAGCAGAATCTGTCAGTGAGGGAAACTAAATTACTGTCACTAATTACTTTTCATGGCAACTATCTCCCGCAATAGTAAACCAGCAGCTCCAGTGATAATATGCAATCAGTTTATCTGCGCAGATCAGGGTTCAGCAGATGTTCGGTACCTGGCGAGACGCGCACGGCAACGAACGGTGCCAAATTAAGTTTTCTTGTGATTTCGGTTAGAGGCAGAGAAGGAGGGCTTCCGTCGCAGTCCCTTTGGTGACTTGCTGGACGGTCATTACTAAATCTTCACACTCACGTGGGAGAAGACATGAGTGGATGGCGAAGGGTTGAAAGGTTGAGATGCATCAATGGGGGTCAATTTTATAAAACGCAAGGGGGTCAGCGTCAAAGATCGGTACAGGGTCAAGTCAGTAATGGGAACCATTTTTCATAAAAGCGCATTTCTCAGCCCGGTCTCTGAGGCGGGTGTGAGAGGGAAGTGGTGAACCGCAGGAAATGGCATTTCAATGTGTGTAACCTCTCGCCTCGCAACGTCCTCCTCTTGACAGCGAATGGCAGGTCCTTCTCATCTCTCTCAAGCTGCCTCGTATATCACTTACAGCTCCGGCCCACCTCTTCGTCCCACGAGACGGCGGAGCGAGCGAGAGGGAAGAGAGCAGGTGGTGTGGGTGAACTGCTCCTCAATCTAGCAGCTACTCAACAATCAACGAGACATCTATCACCTGGTCTGAAAGTAATTTTGAACCAACTGACACGCATGCGCTTGCATCTTGAGCCTGCGATATAGATGGATTGTTGATGACTGTCGCTCAGCTGCCTTGAACATTAAAAGAAAAGAAAGAAACTGGGCACATGGACTCCCTTTTGTTGTAAACGGCACAAAGGAAGACTGCAGTGGAGTCGCCCTCTTTAATCTTGACACTGTGACCACATGGTGGCACTAGCAGCCAAAACCAGTGAGACAAGAGAAGGCACATGGAAATTAGGAGAGTAATATCTACCATAAACACTAACTTTACCTAAGATTAGGTGGATTCTTTTAAAAGAATGAACATAAACATACTGTAAAAGACTTTGCTGAGCTGTTGATTAGCGCTAAACATTTCTAAAAACTGAAGGAGGAAGCGGCTGATTGATTCAGGTCACGTTTGAGCCTAAATGTCACCGGCCAGAGAGCAGCAGGTTAATTGAAGACATCTTCTCCTGGTGACCTGATTCACTGAGCAGGAAGACTTCTTGGCCAGCGGTTAGTCTGGTACTCCCTTCACTCTCCCGACTTGAATAATGCACGTTTGTATTCTTTCCCTCTGTGCTTAGATTTGTATTCAACTCGTATTCATATCTCAATAGACAGATTCACATTTTGTTACATCGCAAGTAGATATGTATTTTATTGGGACTTTTATCTGACTATCATGTAGTAGCACTTAATTGTTTGTTAGAGAACACTGGTGAACAAGCACCATCACAAAGACGAAGGTCAGGGTGAAAGACGTGGAGTGATTTAAAGCAGAGTTGGGCTCTAAAACATTATCACATATCGGACTACATGGCTGTTTTCGTCAACAATTTAATTTAGGATTAAAACACCCATTTGTGGGACTTTTTATTATAGTTTTCTTGTTGAATCTTTTCCTTAAAATAAATAATTTATTTTTCTCAATGCTGTCTTGAGTTTAAGCTGTTTTTGCAGAGGAATTGCACAAATTTCCGTTTGCATACAGCTGCGCAAACATACCCCAAAAGAAAGGCAGCTGTAATTGCAGAAAAAAAGTCATTCCACACAGCAAGGGTTCAATATAAATAAATAAATGTAAAATGCTATTTTCAAGGAATATCAATAATTTGGCAACACATGAGATGACACAAGACGCAGCAGTTTTTAAATAGGTTCGCAGGGCTTTGCAAAACCTTGAAGCCCCCATTACTGTTATTAGCCGTTATCCCGCTTTAGCAGCAGGAGCATTCTCAGAATCAATAATATTTTGAAGTGTCTCTTTTTGTAACAGGGCATGTTACAAAAATATCATTGTACCAATTGCAGTTTGGTTTCCATTTAGTCTCTTGAACCATATTACTATTTACTCTGCGTTTTAGTCGAAAGCTCTGCAAGACTGACACATGGGTGGAATAACAAAAGATTATGAAGCTGGGTAGTGAAGCCTCCTGAGGATTTGCTGCCATTTTCACACACGGTTTGAGTCTGATTTTTCGTTCTTGACATTGGAAAACAAAATGCTTACACTCAATTTGTAATAATTAGCAGTGGGATACATGGCTTACATATACGGTGACTAATAAATTCATAAAGAAAATTCAGTTTCTCTAAACTGATGCCGTTTACCACAATTTGTTATGTAATCTTAAAAGAAACTCAACCTGTATTGATGTAAATTATAGCAAAATGGCATCATATTCTGAAATATCAGAGCAGTTGGCCGTTAACAATTTTGAGCCAAAAAAAAAAAAAAAACATCTGAAAGTTGGTAAATAAAGTCAGGGAGGTTGTAGACGTTTTTTCCAGTGAGGTCTGCTATTTTTTATTTTTTTTTGCTAACATAAATAGAATTGCATCAAAAATAAATGTCTTATTTTTAAACTTCTACTGGTGTATAAATAAATCAAATAGTGAGAGAAAAATAATTTCAGTCACTAAACACTAAATGTTCACTCTACAGGAGCGAAACTATTTTTTTCCATTAGATGGAAAAAAATAGTTCAGACCTCCACATACAAGTTTTCAAAAACAATTTTTATTGCTGCTGTTCATATCTGCCCACCTTTTCTCTTTGCAGAGGGAAATAGTCCCAGTTCTGACATTAATTTCCATTAAAAATAAAACTGAAAAAAAAATCCAATTACTTAATTACAATTGGTAATTTTTAAAGGATTGCTGCCTGAGCACTCAGCATGTTTTTATTTCTCACCTCTTACCTGGTTTTCTAAAGCTACATAAAAGCTCCTCATCTTCACTGAGGATGAGGAGGAATCATAATTTTCATATTGCTTTTATTTTGTTAAAGTGATATATTTTTGTAAACTCTGGAACTTAAAAAAAAAAAAACTTCTGGACGTTCTATACATAATGTTTACTTCTATATTTCTTTTTTGTTAAAGTCTGTTGATATCAAACCAAGAATTGTGCCATCAAGCTGGACTGTAGGTGGCAGTAGCGGTCAGTAAGTATAAGCAGAAACACAAAGTAGTGTCTGCTTTTACTGGGATGCAGATGGCAGTCAGAAGTAGAGGTGGAATTGCATGATGTAATATGTTTTGTGAAAAGTTTTCATGAAATAATATAAATTCACCAGGAAAACTAACATGTTTATGATCAGTTTAGAAAAAAACTGACATACTAATTAAACAACATGGGAAACAAACTGAACAAACATGAAAAGAATGCTTCACCATGCAGTGTTTGTACTTATAGCTAATATCTATTTCAGAATAAATATAATTTTATCTGAACACCTAGTAACGTGTTGCCTTGTCTGTTTGCTTCGTCATCATTCTCTGTTCAGAGAATCAAATCTCAACCCTCCCATCATTAAATATGTTAAGGTTTTATGCCCACTGCATTGTTTTTGTTTTTTTTTTTGTTTTTTTTTTGCTTGTACCTCATTTTGTTCCGGAGATTAGTCTAAAGCTGTTCCTCTTTATAAATATTAATTTGCCTCATCTTCCTTTGCCAAAGCCTGAGGCGTCCGGCGCAGGTGTTATGTGAACAACACGGCGGATGGCGAGCGAACCGCCGCATGTGCAGGAAGTCGTGGTAATGATTGCAGTCCCCAGTGCACTCTGGGTAATAATTATCCCTCGTTTATCATAATAGCAGGTAAACGCTCTTGCTCGGATGCAACGCTGCACCTAGTGAGACACCGGCAATAGATCTGCACTTATTTATTTTTTTTTTTTTGTCCACCTAAACCAGCCAACTTGGGTTTATACACATAAAAGAAATGTATTGGAAATCAATTAAAAGTAAATAAGACCTCCTTAACATAGTTTGAAACTCTCCTTTTGCTGGTTGCATGAATGAGGGGGTAAAAAAAAAAAATCAAGTGGCATATTTATTACATAATTTGTGTGGACGGGTAAGATTTTTGCTAATAGAGACTTCTTGAGTTCTTTTGAGTCAGCTTATAAAATAACACAAACACCAAACCCCGAGGCAAAGTCTTTACCATCTCAGTAAAGAAGCTCAGAGATAAAACAAACAGTTCAAATGACCTTTGAAAAGATCCCCATCTCTCAGTTCGCCCACGAAGAAGCAAAGCAAGAAAGAAACAAAGCAGGGAGAAGTCTATTTCAGCAGGGGATAAAAGTGGAATCCCAAACTGTGGTAATTGTGCTCCCTATTCAGCCGTCCCTTCCCCACCCCAACGCTCTTTTTTTTTTTTTAAGCAGCGCTTTCTGCTCCATTTACGCCAGCAAGTTTGTGTATGTCGAGTAGGAGCAGCTGCAGAAATGGGAAGGTGCTTTTAAACCTACGTTTTCTAGTCATGAATTTATAGAACGGTTCTTCTGTTTCTCAGATGTTGCTTAGATACAGCAAATAAGTTGTACTGCAGTGTAAAAAATATATATGAACCATTCAGTACAGCTTAAATCCTGGGAGAAATTTTACAAGTGTGTCTCACACATTTACAGTTGTTGGCCAACACCTCACGGTCATTCATTCATGTTGCAGAATCAAGCAAACATACAAAAATACACAGGAAAAACATGAATCTAAAAAGTGTGGCATGCACCTTTTACACCTATTTCTATAACTCCACTCAGCAAAAGGCCTCCACCAATCAATCCATCATCTGAAAAATGGAAAGAATGTCTTGATGCTCAATTCCAGTTTTTGCCTGGTCATCCATACTACTAATTATGGGAACACTTAAAAAAAAACAGCAAATTTACCTGCTGTGAGAAGGCAGCCAAATACACACCTCAGATTTTTAAAATGTAAAACATGTTGAAAACCACATTCTTATGGTGCGTTCACAAAAAAGCATTACATGCATCAAAAACCCGCCTGATGCTCCAAGTTCGACGCGTGTGCACTTTGAATGCAGACGCTTGACGTTTTGCTCCACACCTAACATTTTGCGCGTCCGATTTACATTCAAAGTCTACGTGGACTTTGAACGTCCACGTAGACGCGCGTCAAGCTGATGTGTGTCAGACACTTGAAACGCGCCTCCACATAGACTTTGAATGTAAACCAGACGTACCTGACGCTCAAAACGCTTTTGGTGTGAACGCACTATTATACTTTCTGTGCACTTCACAATATTACGTCTCAGTCGAGAATAGATTAGAATAGAATAGTCCTTTCTTAATCCCACAATGGGGAATTAACTTTTTACAGCAGCACAGCAACAAAATATATCACTTTTAATATGAAAATATCTAAAAGACAAACACCTAAGCAATCTGAAATATTTTAATAACATACCCATAGATAAAATCAAACAAAAATTACGTAGAATCTTGAAAATCTGGGTGATTTTTAAATACAGAATAAACAGAATATCTTATTATTCATGTTAATTACACAGTTCTGCTTAACTCGCATGCAGTGACATGATGATAAAAACTGCGATGGCAGTCTAAGATGTTCATGACAATGAAAATGCAGCTGTTCTATAGCGGTGAAATAAAGACATTTGTCCTGTACTTCTAAGTCCTAATTATTAACTTTGCGCTGTTTGTTGGGGGTCCAAGTCTCTTCCTGGAATATCTCTAGGTTAGGAGCAGTTGCTTGGCAACAGCACTAATGGAAGTTACCAGCGACTGGTAAACATCTCTCCCCAAATGTCAAAATGTTCCTGTTAATGAGAGGCAGCATGTGAGTAAGAGCTTTTTAGGACTTTTCTTTCACCTGGGGTTTTTCACATCCTTCCGGTCGCCACTGCGTCGCCGTTATTGCCTCCCCGTTAACAAGCATGAAAAGCGGCATGTTTCGATGCTTTTTTTTTTTGTTGCTTTTTTTTTACTCCTTCGGTTGTCTAAAAAAAAAAAAAACTGAATACACGTTCACGCGCCAAATCAGTCACTTAAAGCTGAATAACTTTACAAGTGGCTCTTCTGGCTGGCTGTGTGAAGGCATTAGCTAAATGCTTATTTGTGTTAAAAGCGGTGCTACAACAGGGCATTTCTTGGCTCACAAATTTGATATGTAAAATGGCTTCACATGATGCAACCAATTAAATTTGCTGGTGTGTGTGTGAGTGGAATGCGAGGCAGGGATGAAATCCAGACACCTCTCACTTGGGCCCTTATTAGCTATGCAAGGCTTTGAACGGGTCTTTAACCTCGGCGTTTAATCATATAATTAACAATGATGGAAAAAAACCGGCTAACACCGCCATCCTACTCTAAACATTGTCCTCCAAAACATTGTCTAGACCTCATGTTTTCACAGACAAACACATTTTTCGTGACCTTTAAGACACGGAGAGGGTTTGCTACATTGGGCATTAGCTTCTCATTTAAACGTGTGCCGATCCGAATTAATGCATTGTTGGTATGCAGCTCTTGTACGTTAGCAGGTTTGGCACGCCGTGGCGATGTGTAGATCTGAGGAGCGGCAGGACTCGGCGTTGCCTGTTGTGATAAGTATTTAGATTTTATTCACTGTCACATTCGTCCCTCCTCACTCTCTCCTCTGCTGGCTGATTACCTGCTGCTGGCATTTAAGGAGCATTTGGAGGTTGCAGCCTCTCCCGCTCTGACGGGCCACACATCAAGCTGGATGAGAAGCTGTTTACAACAGCCTCATTTTAATTGCTCATCAAATTATTGGCTAAATGACGAGACATGGGGAAATTGCAGTGGACATATGGATTCAGACAGTGGCCATCAAACGCTGCCCCAACACTCGGTTTAGTGATTTTAACCATTCAACTACAATCATTAATCAGTTTTTCAGGTTATTTTTAAGGTTGTATAATGTATTAAAATGTCAATCAACAGATTCCAGTTTTTCCCCTTTCTTTTCTTTTCTTTTTTTTTTTTTACCAGTCTTTTATGCCACAGGACTTTGATGTACAGTTTCATGTAAACATGGAACCAGCTGGTCAGAATTGATAAAAAGATGATTCATTGAAAGCCTTACAGGTTTGGTGGCAGCATCATGCTGTTTTGTTTTTAAAGTTAATAGAAAATGGGTGATTTTATTGTAAATTTTGCCAACATTGTATTCCCTGATTGCTGTCTGTGGGACTTCTGTTTTATAAAACGCTTTGAGTGAATGAATGAATTCAAAGATTTAAGGAAAAGAGAAAAAAAACAAGCTGTATAGGACATAAAGTATACCAATGCTTCCCCTCCCCCACCTGTTGCTGCGCTCTACCTTCCTGTAAACTGCTTGGAAGAAACTTTTCCTTCACCAAGTTGTATTGAAATATTTTTGGTTGTAAGAAAACATGGACCGTCCTGGTGGGGACTTCTCCCTCGCTCCCTTACAGTGTGAAACCTCGGAGCCGTTTGCCTTCAAGCAGTCAGCTTGTTCAACCAAAAGCATCGTGTTGTGTTTACCCTTCAGAGGAGGCGGGCTGATTACGGCGTACTTAGAATTTATTGACGAATCATCTCTGAAAGCCTCAGCGTCCGTCATTTGCGCTAACGTTTTCTATGATAATGATGCCTCCCCTCTGTTCTCCAGACTTTATATTCAGCAATCAACTGAACTTATTTAGGCTGTCTCCTCGGGAGCGGGAGGGAATTCAGGTTTTAATTTGCTGGGACGGGGGGATGATTTGAGACGACCTTGGATGGGGGAGAATACAATGTCCCTATAAGGAACCCGAAACTGTGAGCTGGTGGTTGTTACAAACGCCAGAACACAAAGCAACAGATCTGTCATCCATCAGCAGTGTAAGCCATAAAGAAACTGTCAGGCTGTACATTCAATCTGTACTCCTGCAGCTGCTGCACTATATGTAATGCAAATTGATTTTTTTTTTTTTAATCTTTTTTCTTTTAAGGTGAACGCACAACTCTCATCAGTTTCCGTTCGAGAAGTGAGCGGAGATCATCTGTGACAAAGCCTTACAGAAAGACGATCTCTTTGGGGGGGGAAAAAAGAAAATCTCTGGAATCAACTCCCCGGTAAGTCTAAAAATGAGCATCAGCGCACCGTTTCCAAAAATAAAAAATTCCCTTTTTTTTTTTTTTTTTTTTGCTTTTTAGACTTTAGCCTCGACACCAATTATCATTCAAGTACGCCACTATGCCGGGAGATTGCTTTCAATCAGACTTTTGTGTAAAACTTTGATTGAAAGAAAAATGGAACGGCAGACATGTAATCTCCTTGGTAGGGGTCTCTTCCCATAATGCATCATGAATCATACCTAGTGAGGCAGCAGATCATCCAAATCTGAATCATCCAGTTTGAATCACAGCAGTCTATAGAAAATACATCACGATCAAAAAGGGAATTATTTTTTTGGGTGGATGACTTTCTAGATGGTTTTGTAATGCATCATGTTGACTCCTGATGTCTATAATCGGGTGGGGGATAAAAGCCAGTTTGGATAGGACAGGATGTACAGAGACACTCTTCTGTGAAATGGAAGAAAAATCTGTATGGTCGCTTTCTGAAGGAATTTTCGATTAACTGAGATTAAGTCAGTACTGTTTATTATAATATGTATATTTGACAAAAAAAGAAAAAAGGCAGAAGTTCTCAGATGGAAACCGGCTGTTTTCTTAAATGATCCCACACATGGAGGCGACCCCGTCGTGAACCGAACATTGATAATGAAAAGGCTTGACATCAGACAAAACTCATAAACTTTATGTAATAATTATAAATTCAAACTAATTGCCAAATACAGAGGTGGAGGTGATGTGATAAGGGTTTATTTTGAATGTCAGGACCTCACATGTCAAAAATAAAATGTGTGAAGCTACGTAGAGTAATCATGTTAAGTACTACAATACGGAACTGTACGTACATCTAAATATGTATTTAAACAGAAGTAAATATTACTGAAGTTAAAATGACTACTCTATTCCACAGTCTTCAATTTGGTTGTCTCTACTGCTTGTATAAATTTTCTAACAGTTTTTCTTTCCACTTAACTTTCCATTCAGTTGTTTTGATAGCGACCTTACGGTTCTCAGGTGTTTTACAACTGTGAAGTTCACCAGTCTTCTTCATGATTATTTAGGCCACAAAATGCTCCAACATTTCCATCTTAAAAATAATTATTTTATTGTTATTATGTAATATCTGGTTTTCCGAGAAAATTATTTTTGGGTTTCCATTAGCTATAATTAGATATAAAATTGAAATTCATGTGTGCAGTTACTCAATATTGAATTACCGAATAACATTATAATTATCGAGATTCATCTGCAAAGTGCCTTTTTTAAATATTAGCAGAAAAAATATGCAGATCTGCTCAGTTTAGATTTTCCATTCACTAAAAAATGTTTTTTTTAGTGAAAAAACTTTTTTTTTTTTTTTTTTTGCTTTACCACAAAAACCGTAAACGTAAAAGAAATCAACACTTTCAGCAGCTCGTCTGTTCCAGCCGGTGGCCGAATTCACTGCAGTTATTCTGCAGAATAACTGCAGAATAACTGCAGTTATTCTGCATATACTAGTCAACATAGTATATGTTGACTAGTATATGCCATAGTATATGTTGACTATGTTAAAGTAGTCAACATATACTACTTTAAAAGCCGGAACCCCAAGCAGAATAACTGCAGTGAATTCGGCCACCGGCTGGAACAGACGAGTGGCTTTGTGTTCCTAACGAACCAAACGAGACGCGTCCTTCTCACCGACAACCGCTTCTCCGTTTCAAACCCGGTTTGCGGCGCCGTCGAACAACAAGCAGAATATCAAATCTGACCTCTGAGGTTCGGATTCGTTGACACCTGCTTTTTCACTCTGGGAATCTTGGAGGTAATTGCTTTCGAGAGGGTCCCTGATCCATTAACGCCACGTGCTGCTTCCCAAAGCTGGAAACATGATATGTATTTGACACATGTCCTCTTTTCATCTTCTTTTATGTCAGAGCTGCTTTTGTGATGTTGTTTATTTGGGGTAGATGTTACTTTTCAGTTGCAACCCTCAGGGAAGGTTGACTGATTTAAAAGTCCACATTATGATTTTTCTCCCCAGGGTTCACATGCTTCATCTACACTTATGAGCAAATCCCTTTTTTTTTTTTTTTTTTTTAAATTTGTGTTTTACTTGGATAAGCTGGCAAAATAACATTTTAAAGATATACATTTGTTTGCTTATATTGCGGCGTACCCAATTTCTTTGTAATTATATCAAAGAAGCACAGAGACAATATAAACACTGGGAGTCCAATTTAATATTCACTGAAAAATGAGTTCCACTAAAGGGGAAAATATGCAACACAGTCTCTTTTGCTTCAGGAGATTTATGTAGAGCATAACTACTTCAAAACTTTTGTTTCCATTTTCTTTTAACCTTTTTGCACATCTTGTCATTTGCAGCTACAAATTCCCGTGTTTTGTGGTGGACAGTTTTATTACATTTTTATGAATTTATTAATCTGATACTCGTGTCATGTCATGTTTTCATTTGAATGTCACCAAATGGAGCTGTCTGAGCTGCAAACCCAATGCTCGCTGCTCCAGAGGTGATGTTTTCTGCAGCAGAACCAGACCATCTGTCAGGAGTTTATGATTCTTTGTACTTGGCATGAAAACGATGTGTTGACTCTGTCTCACAGAGTTTTTTACTCTTAGCTTTTACTCTGACCTGGTTGGTTTTGTAAGCTCTCGTATCTTTGCCGCATGGTGGTAATAAATCTGACAGGAATTTTTTTTCTCTCCCCATTTCATTGGGATTTTATGTGATGGACCAACATAAAATCAAAATAACTTATAATTAAAAAAAAAAAAAAAAAAAAAATTATCCCCAAAATATGTTGCTCCCACCCCCCTATTTAAAAAAAGAACATCTGCGGGGTGGGTTTTCC
>NW_015112930.1:72127-84064 GCF_001443285.1 Poecilia latipinna | reverse complement strand
AAAAAAAAAAAAAAATCATCCCCACAATATGATGCTGCCACCACCCTATTGTAAACAATGACATATGCAGTGCTGGTTTTCCACCACCATTTCTCAAATGAGTTGCAATTGTGTCTGTTTCCATTTTCACAAATCAAACTCAACATTACACCAGGAAATATGGAAGCATTTAAGAAACTGTTTTGCTTTTGTAAATATATAAACTTTCTAGGTACTTTTGCAAAAGGGGTTGACCAGTAATCTTAGTCATTTGGTTTGGCTCACTTTCACACTTTTGTAACTGGATTTGAAGAACATCCTACAACTATGACAGCTGCTTGTTTGGCGAGCAATCAAAAATAAAGTGGCTAGTATGCATGCATTTCAAGTTGTTTTAACATTTAATAATAATAAAATAAAATCAACTATCTGAGATTCTCATGGGGAAATTCTTGTGATAAGACTGACTCACAAAGTACACTTTAGATCTCAAGAAAGTGTTTAGATTCATATTTAATACAAATGAATGAATGAAAACTTGATGTTTGCCTGAGAGAAATGCTTCCGACACCCAAAATGTTCATTATAGATTCATTTTGGGTGTAGATTCATTTGAAATATTATTTTTCATCAGGAAAAATTCATTTATGGATATTTGACTTAAGGATCTAATCTGGTCGTTAAATAATAAAATATCTTGCCATATAGTTACACATATAAATTTAGCTCATATCATAAGTCTAAGTCATACTGTAGGTAAATATGCTGTTTTACAGTCCTTTATTTTATATTATTACACATAACTTGATCGCATAACTTAATTGTGTTGTTCTGGTTTCTTTGTGTGAATTACTCGGGTTGTTACCATCACCTGGTAAAAAAGTCCTTGTTTAAAGGCTTAAAGAAATATTTTTTCTGTAAAGAATTGTGATGTGTTCAATGCTTATTTTACTTACTGTACACAGAAGATTTTGCATCATTCCTTGTATTTTCTAGATGGTCTGTTTGCTTTCATTTTGTTAGTGAACCACACTGGCATTAAACTCTGAGTGAACAGGGAGCTATGTTTTCAGGCGGACCAGAGTTTAGATGAGTTTTCACACCGAACCCAAGGAATCAGACTATTTAAGGAAACAAACAGCTGATTTTCAAAAATGTCTAAAATTACACAATTTCTACTAATTGGGTGACAATTACTTGCACTGTTATTAAAAAATATTAGAGTAAAGGTTATTTAAAACATAACTTGCCTATCTTTTCAGATCTTTTAAAAAAACATCTGGACTGATGATAAAAAAAATAGAAGATTATGACATCATGTAAATTTTGCTTACAGAGTTTAGATCTAGTTGACTCACCATCTGGGGCAGCAAGGCCTGGGGTGAGTGAACTTATCACCTCACAAACTAAACTTTGTGATTTGAAGTTTGTGGACAAGCCGCCTCAAAACTGAGAATAGAAGTTCGCTTGTGACGCCCCCAGGCCTTGCTGCCCAGGGTGGTGAGTCACGCGCATCTTAAATCCACCATTTAGATGAGGTTAAAATCTTTATTTTTTAAGTCAGTTAAAATGCCTCTCAGTCAACTCCAAATCTAGATTTGGGGGAAAATAAACCATACTCTTGTCCTGTAGTCTTTTAAACTGTACTTCCACAAAGGATGTACATTTGGACACAGAACCTCCAGCTCTCTTTAACACAGGATTTATCCTTCCTGAGCACAAGGACAATAGCCTCCTCGGGCTGTGACTCATTCTTTCCAGCTGACTCTAATCACCAGCTAATTAATAGTTGATGTGCCAGCTTCCCAAAAACACAACTGCTATTAACCTGCGTGTGCTATTGATTTAGTCTTGCTTTAGGTGCTGAAGTGGACTCCTGTGGGCCAAACGCAAGCCCTAATATTGCACTAAGGTGAAACCATAAAATCTTTACAAACATCCTGAATGGCTTTAGAGGAGACTGGGGGGCATGGGCTACACAAAGTCATTTTGGAGATTTGGTGCTTTTGTTTCCTTATTAGAGCACATCTCTGCTCTGCTTATGTTGGTTCTCTTGTAAAATAACAAAAAGATGGAACGAACGTAAAATTTGTCCATAAAAAATATACACAGTGGCCTCCAGTTTTATTGGCCCTCCTGGTAAAGTTGGATAAAAAGACTTGAAATGAATTCGCATGTGCTACAGGAGCACAATCTGAAAAAAACTGAAACCTCCAATAAACTGGAGTACATAAAAAAAATAATAGTAGTTATAACATTTTTAGAGCCAGAATTATAGAACAGTTCCATAAATGTAAGAAAATCATCTTAAAATGTATAAATAAATTTTAAGTTGAGTCTTTTAGTATGACATAAAGGCCCTTTTTGACACTCTTTAAATTGGACCAAACAGCAAAACACACCATACAAGTCTGATTTGTAGCTCAGAAATGAATAGAGAGCTAAAACATTCTCCATATCCACAGTCAGTGTATAGATTTCTTAATTTGAATAAAGTTATTGATACTTATTGAAAAACACCGCATTTTAATTATTTTATTATTTGACAAAATGGAATTACAAGACATAGATTCACCTTTTAAGTTAACCAGCACACACTTCAAGCCTCTACTGCTCACTGTTAAGCACAGTGGAGTAGCTGTGATGCTGAGGGCTTCTGTCTGTTCCAACACATTCTCGTTCCTCAAACGCTACATTTATATTTCTTATCTTTTGAACAATACAATAAGACTTCTGACGAAAAAATAATTGATTTTGCTTAAATGCCACAGTATCACTTCTGACCCATTAATTTTGTTATTTATGCACATCTTTGAATCATTTGAATCAATAACTCAAAGAAAACCATGTAATTGTAATTCAGCTGCATTGGCTTTGTCTAATTAGCTTTCTAGCTGCTAATCTGGTTTTGCTTAAACAGCTAAAATGTTTTTTTTTTTTAATGCCATATTCATATCGCACTTAATAACAGACAGTCGTTAAATATGATGGGGATTGGAGTCCCTGGGACAGAGCTGCTGCTTTGCTTGAACAATCATAACATCAGTTAAATAAGCTCTGCAGCTATTTGACAACCTAATCTACAGCTTTCATCAGGAGGCTTTTTTTTTTCTTTCCTCCACCCTCACTGCGACTTTTCCTTCCCTCCCCTCGCCCCCCGCTGCCTTCATCTGCTCGGTTACATTAATAAATGAGATTTCAGAAGACGACGTATCTGCAGTTAAAGCACAAAAAGAAGAATCGCACTAAAACCGTCTCCCTGACGACGCATGTTTCACAGCTCGCAGAGAGGCGGCTGAATTAAGGCGTGATGCAAACATGGCAAATTGAATCAATTTGGCTGCTCTAAATAGATGCGATGCGCTGGGTCTGAATGCTTGAATGAATAAGAAAGAATTTCAGAGTTTAATGATGTTTTTTTTTTTTTGTCAGTCCATTGCTTTTTCCTTTTCTGAATAAAAAGTTTTGGGAAGATTAATCCGCACGACAGCGTAGATGTCTGAAAGTATTAAGGCACAAACATCACAACATCCATGCATGTCTTCGTGAGCTTTGGTAGATGTTAATATACTAGATTACATTATGTTATGTTATGAGCTCAAACTTCTGTTTATTTTATCATTGTATTACTATATGTGATTGGCCAGAAAATGGCAAACTTTACATCTGAAAGACCCATCCTTGTCCTCTTGCTCATCTAAACAGAATTCACATTTATTTACAGTCTTAAAGAATTATCATTGTATGGATGTTTTTAGATTTAAAAATAAAAACATCTAATTTAACATAAAGGGGAACTGAATCCATTGTCTGTAGTATTAAAAATCTATGGGAAACAAATAATTTTGCAACAAAATGTTCTTGCTTGATTGGAGTCATTTTTCTAAAGAAAATGCTATGAAAATATTGCAGGAAACCATAAATCTGACTTTAGATGTTCAAACCGAGTGGGTACATATGAAGAAATATATTTTTGCTCCTTATTTTCCTCACGTCTTCTGCAGACTGGACTACTGGATCACTTGAAGATGCTTTTATGCTATTATTTTGTTTAGGTTGATTTCAGTTTTGTCTTTGATAGCATTTAGCATAAGTCCAAACACTTCTTTCATATGTATGCTACATCGCTTGTGGCAAACTTTAAACATGACTTCCCTCTAGCTTTCATTAACAACTGGTTTTGATTGCAACTCTTCCACAAAGGCCACATTTTTTTAGACTACAAACTTAACACTTGTCAACAGATTCTCTCAACACGGACGTCTGAGAGCTGTGGTAGGATGATCCATCATTCGATCAACTCGAGCAGCTTCCTCCGCCATGTTTGACCGTGGGAATGTTGCGCAATGTTAGCATTCACCACTAACATTGCATAAAAAAAACAGGCCTGGAAATGTCACAACTGTGCCCCACGTCGTACTGATCGATCACTTAAAATCCCCCAAAATACACAGAAGGTTATTTAAAAAGTCGAAGGTGTATTAATACTCCTGCAAGGCAAGACCACAGCGGTAAGAAAATCTGTAAGCCAAACACTAGGGGACGTTTTTCACTAACAAGCCTGTCATCTCTTGACGTATTGATCAAGAGTAGCCTTCCTATTGTGCGGACGCTCTGCAGCACTTAAAGATGAACACAAAGCTTCGAGCGGTGCGGACACATTGACAGGCCCTGATTAAATCAGCAAAGGTGGCAGCATTGCTCATGACAATGATAAGACAGAGGGCACTTATCAAAGGAAAAAAAAAAAAAGCTCAGCATTGCTTGCTTCTCCTCCGAGTAGACACTCATAGATGCTGATGGAGGGAATTAATTTGAGCTCAGAAACAAAACATTTGTCATTAAGCTGAGCGGTCACCTAATGCAGAGTCCTGCATGTGAATAATTGTTTCCAAGCGTTATGTTTTGCCTGTCAGTCAGAGGTGCTCGCCGTTGGCTGTAATACATCTGAATTAGGCACCCAGCGGCACTCTGTCACGCACGCCCCGTCGTAAGCCGTTAAATACATAAATCGGGTTTAAATGAACACACACGCCAACTTGTCTTGCCTGGTTTGCAGGGTAATTCATCTTCCAACGCCACGATTCTGTTATGCAGTCAAATTGACAAGTAATCCATCGCTCGTGCCCTTGTTGTCGACATTAAGGTCATTTCGGATTGTTGCATTGAGTGAAAAGAATTTGCAACACTTCACAGCAGGAGCGGCGGGACACAAAACGCAGCGCAAGCCATTCATATACAATATGAGTGATATGGCAATCTAAATGTACTCCTTTATATGGGCTTAGATTCAGTTGTTGCACATGGGTTGATACATGACTTTTAGCAAAGATTCACTTTAATTCACAGTCAGTTTAAAAATCCTGTTGGTATGGCAACAAAACAGCACAATCATGCATAATACCTGTCAGACATATTTTTCCACTAAGATTTGTACCTATATTAAAGGTAAAAAAAAGTAATTTGTGAAATGTTTGCTCTCATTTAAGCAACTTTGTAGCAATGACAGCCATGAATATCCATGAGTGTGTCTCTACAATCACGGCACATCTGTTTCGTGGTTTATTTTCTCTCATTCTTCTCTGCAGATCATCTCAATCTTAGTCAGGATGGACTGGCAGCATTCGAATACAAACATATTTAAGTCCTTCTGCAAATGTTCAGTTGGATGCAAGTCTGGGCTCTGGCTCGGCCACTTACGGAGACTCACAGTCTGCTCCCGAGTCACAATCATCTCAGAAGACCCAGCATATTTGTTGGCTTTCTTAAGGGTGTTTCTGTCTCCATGAGGAAAAACCTCTACCTTAGTGACCACCGTCTCCATTGATAAGTGTCTTTCTAACTGGTCAATATCTGGTTTGGTTCTGGCCAAGTTCAGTGTGTTGATGCTCCGACGTTGTAGCTTAGCTGGCATACCCTCTCTAAGTGTACTTGTTCGTAGCAGATTGCTCAATCCAGATGACGCTATATGCGCTCTTCTGCCACAATTGATAAAGAGGTTTGGACCGATTTATTGGCACAGATTTCCTTAATTTTAGGAGACCTGTTGTCGTCCGATTTTATATGTGTTGCCGATCTTATCCACCAATCTTATCTACCTCAGCAAATGCCTAAAAATTAGCCACCATCCTCTTCTGGCTTTCCGTGAGATAAGTTTGACTGATAGGCTGTCATACGACCAGGTCATGTCTGCATATTTGATATTAACAATGGTCACCGTTTCATATATTTGTAACGGTTGTAACAATTATAAGTTAATTTACATATGTTTTTTGGGAAAGGCAACAAATTTTAAAATGCTAATTTTCCATTTTAACAAAATGTGGGAAAACTGTAAATGAGTCCTTTTTGGTGACACTGCAAGTGGTATAGAGTTCACTTTGGATACCGTGCTTAGAATTTGAATAGGTCCTGATTCATTATATTGAGTCATGGATCATGACTCATTATATTTTGTTTTAAAACAATTTAGGGAACAGAGGGAGAATGGGACCTTATGTTTCGCTAACCTTGTTATAAGGCATACTTCAAAGAAATCTTCAGAAGGATAAGAATCCTTTTTTGTCTTAATCAATACACTCCACCCGTTATGTAATTATTAAAAATGGATTAAAAGCTGTAATAACTAAAAAGGAAGTGGAAACTATAACTAGTATAATAGTCACTAAAGTGTTCTTTGGTCTCCATGTACAGATTTAATGGGAACAATAGAAAAGAATCAAGGGGTGCATGTCTAAAGCTCTTTTGTTTTGGCACAAAGGCAACTTTGCACAGTGTCATAAGACTTGTGTGTTGTATTTCTTTGGCTGTCACTCTTTATTAAAGGACTGCCTTTAAAACTCAGCAGCTAATGCAGGCTGTGAAGGCTTTACTTTCTCCAGACTTCCATCTGTAGTCACCGTAAGTGCTCCTTTTTTATAGAATATTTCAGCAAGCTGAGGGCTGTCCATGGAAATCACATCTGGCCCGGTCTTAAAGTCAAGCGACTTCTGTAATATTCTGCCATATCCTTCTCCTCTGTGCTTTCTGGGAAGCGCTGAACAGTATGCACTGAATGTGAGAACGGTTGTTTTACTGTTTAACAAAATAATTTCTTAGTCATTAAATACTGATCTTATAGAAGTTATTGTTATTATTCTGCTTGCTTTTTGTATATTGTTTAAGCATTAATAGTGTCTGCCCCAGTTCAAATTAATAAATGTTAAATTAACTTGTTTTTACTTGTTCTTGGCTCAAAGAAAATTAAATAACTGAAGACACTTGTTAAAAATTGTCTAGTATGTCTTGTCTTTCTTTCCAGCCTTTCCAAACTTTTAAGCAATTGCTCATCTGTCTAATTTACTTGCTTAACTGAGCTAATTTTAGCCCAATGCTAAAATGCTAAAATTAGTGTAACCAGTAACAGAAATTAGCTTGACTGAAGGTTACAGAAGAAGAACCCACAGATTTTGTAAAACAGTATATTATCACTACGGGAAGATAAACATTACTTAGTTTTTATTCTTTCCAGTCAGGTTATTATTTAAAAAAAAATTATGATTGTTTCCATTCTGTGAGCCTGTTATCTATCCAAAGCTTCAAATATTTGGATTGTCAGGGAGGATAATTGACCATTTATCAGTAGCCACCATGATTGATTTCAATCACATTTTAGCTCGATAGACGTTATGTTTTCTGACTTCTACTGTTTTGCATTTCATATTAATTCTACCTATATACTATCTGTCCGTCTGTAGCTCATTCAGTAAATGTTTGTCAGAATGAAAGTGCCTATTGAAAATAACAACCTCTAAGCAGATATCAAACACAAAGTTCTTAAATGTCACGTTTTCATTGGTTGTAAGCAGAAAAACCTCATGGACAAACAGTTTCCATCTTGAATAATTTCACTAATGAGCTAAGCTAATTTTGGACTAATGCTAATAATGCTCCTGCTTTGGCCGGTGAATCTAATAGATTCTAAAAACCATTTAAGCTGGACTTATTGTGGTGTTTTTGCAGCTAATATTAAAATACTTAGAATATGTAATTGGTGATGTTTTGTTAATCAATGTTCATTTTGTTTTCTTGCCTAATTCTTAGCAAGAATTATACACTTTGATATTTTTATGCTTTTTATTTATTTTCTTTGTACAACCCCCATTGTATTGCATTGTATTTATATATTTTCATTTTTGGGTGTCGTTAAAGCAGTCACCCACCCCAAAAACACCAAGAGATGATTAGGAAATAAAATGACTTTAATGCTGAGAAAATTCTGTCTAACAATAAAACTGAATAAATTAAATTAGTGTGTATTAACTGTTTACGCATACTAAATTGTATGTTTATTGACTCTTAGTTATTTGGAACATGTGCTTTTAACATTGTTTGAAAGCCATTTAGCATAAATTAAAAAGAAAATACAAACTGAGTGTTAAAACAGTCAGTAAAAATTTTAATTCTGCATTGCTGACAATATGTACAAATGAAACAATTTTGACCCTGAGATTTTGGGGAAATAGTTGCAAAGCCATTGTCCTCCACAGGCACTCCCTTTATTTATTCAGCACAGAGAAAAGGACACATATTGTCATGTTGTTTTTTTCCTTGTAAGGAAACTGCTGGCCTGGTCAAGAGCGAAACCTGCAAATGAGTTCCTCCTGAAGCCAGTCTGGGCCTCACTGAAGGCTCATTTAGCTGAAATATATTCACCCTCGTCCTCTCTAGTGATTGCATGATCATCTAATCCTGCAACCAGTAACTCCCCAATGCAGTAGCAAAAAAAAAAATAAAATAAAATATGGCACCAAATCTTAGTTTGTTGTTAGAATAAGGTAGAGTCTTGGCCCGAACCTTTTTATTATGTTTTAGAAATTATTCAGATTCACCGACGGGTAGATTACTAAAACGGTGCTTTGTTTATCTTCTCCCAGTAATGGTTTACTTTGGGAACTGTCAGGCATTTTTTCGATTCACAAATGTTTATTATCCATCCCTGCAAAGACCAGCATCTGCTCTTTCATTATCATCCATTCGACTTTGCCGTTTCTCCTTGTCCATTCGACGACATTCTTTCCCTTAACCCACGGCACGTAATATCTATCATCCACCATGCCAATGAGCCGTGCAGTAAAACTGCCGGTCCTCATATTTATTGAAGCTAATCTCAAAGCCGTCAAGGCGGCCAATATAAAGGGGAATGATGCCTTTTCTTCTGAGACTGTGGAGGAGGCACTGGAGAACGAGTGGGAGGCCAGACCTCACGATGTCGCTTGAAGAACTCCTCACCTTTGCAGTCGAAGCGTAGTCGGTGGGGTGTTGCCGTGGATGAGACCCAATAAATAAGGGTTAGATACCAGATATCGAGGTTAATCTGTTAATGCCCTTTGGTTTTTGTAAAGAGATGGCTTACTCTTTACTGTCAGATCGCCCCTTAAAATGCCTCGAGCCATTCAAATCGCTGTTTACTGTTGCACTACCCGGCTCAACATGTGTGGCTGTGGGCTGTTTGTCAGGCTTTCCGACTGACAGCTGATGTCTACAGTCAGCCGGGGAAAACCCATGGGGGGAGAACAGACGTCTCATAAAATGTGATGCACCAGTTAGCCACAGAGTCCTTCTCATGTCTTGCTGTGCTTCCTCCGATGCCCCACTGAGCCGCTACAAATGCATCGTGAAGATTGCCCAGCCTTCATTTGGGGCGGAAAAAAATCAGTCTATTTACCTTTCTGTGAACAAGATGTGGCCACTTACAAGTTAGTTTTTGCTTTTTTACCCCCACACCTAAATGTTTAAGAATATCTTTAAATACCATCATTTCTGGACTATAAGCTTCTACTTTTTTCACACCCTTTCAACACCAAGACGTGACTAATTTACAGCTTTTCTCTTTTGAGTGCTGTACACGATGCGAGCTATGATGCTAGGGGTTTGAATATATATATATTTTTTATTTTATTTTTTTTTTTCTTTAACAAGAGGATGGCACAATCTCTACAGCAAATTAGCCTCAAGACAAAAGTGACAATGAAAGAGAAATGAATGAAAATCACATCTATAAGAAGGTCCCAATGCGAAAACCAGTACTGACTGGAAAATGTACGATAGGTCTTTGTGTTCTTCCCATAGGACATCTTGACCATTCCTACACCACATGGGAAATACTATGTGGACTGGCAAGAAAAAGAAGAAAGCTTAAGTTTCCTAAAGGTGTACAAGGTTACAATAAAGCATTTTACAACTGTTACACCCACAGTCAAACCTGATTCTGGCAGTAGGAAGGTCTAGGGTTTATTTGCTGCTTCAGGACAACTTCCAGTAATTGCCGGAACTACGAATCCCACTCTGCAGCAGAAACATAAAATAAAGGTTTTGGAATGACCTGGTCAGAGTTGACCAAAAAATGACCAAAAATAGTTGAAGTTAAGCAATTATAAAAAGAAGAGTGGGGCAAAATTGTAAAAGCACTCACTGTCCGATAATGCTTTTGGCACCAAGAGTGGCACAGTGAGTTATTGCTTTTACTTTGGATAACTTCCCCCCCCCTTAATAAATTAAATCCTCCTTTTAAAAACTTCTTTTTGTTTTTACTTCTCTGCTAATATTTGAGTGATGATCTGAAACATCCAAGTCCGACCAAAAAAAAAGCAAATATTTCTTCATGGCACATTGATGATGCTACTTTGTTTTAACGCTGTGGAGCAAATAATGAGCACTCAGCACATCAGTGCATCCCTCTATGCGCGTTAATGATATGCATAGGTTAACATTTTGCAGATTAATCTCCAAGGACCTGAGTGGGTGTTTTTCTAAAGAGTTCCGTGAAGTTGTAGAAACTGGCACAGTCTGTATTTCTTGTTATCTCATTTGAACGTGGAGGCAGTCTTACGGAACCAAGCCACTGCCGGGAAGCGCTGATTGAACTCTTGGAGGCGAGTAAAGACTCAAAATCGAAGTCACTTGGGTGTTGTTTCGGTATCAGCCGCAGCTGTGTGTTCAGCTTCCACCAACATTTATATTTACCTCTCTAATAAAAGTCATTGTTGTGTGGCTTGGTGTAAATTAGACGTCTGCTTTTGTCATGGATGGCAGAAGGGGGAAAAAAAAAAAAAAAGCATCTCTCACGAGGATGGAGAGCTCCGGTGACTTTTATTAGCTCTGAAGAAGACAGACCTCGTCACAGACGGGTGTGTAAATCTAGCTGAACACGAAGCTGTAATTTAACTTTTTTTTTCCCCATTCACTCTTTTCTACAAGGCCAGAACAAATATCTTAAGAAAAATTACAATTAATCCTAAATACTGACACATTTCTGTCTCTAAGCTGAGAAGTCCAAGTGCAATCGAAGGCTTCACCGGAAACTGTTGGAGTTGATTGTTTTTGGGCCAAAGACTTTGTCACATTCTCATAATTAGTCACACACTTGGGCTTCTTTCTCTCTGTTGGTTGTCTTGATATCTACACTCACCGGTCACTTTATTAGGAGCACTTTGATGATTTTAGATTTACTGTTAGCTTTTGGACTTTTCAAGTCTTTTTGACCAACATAAACTCAGTTTGTTGTAGTCAAGCAAACATCCCAAAAGATGAGTTTGAAGAAGTTCAAACTAATGCATATGTGCGTGTTTTAGAGGTAAACTTTTAAATTAGTTTAAAACTGCATTTATACCACTGAATTTGTCTGTATGTACTGTACATTTGGAGCTCTGTCCGCTATCACACTCATGTTTTTGGTCCACTTACATATAAACTGACAAGTTTCAAATCTAGTATCTAATAAATAGCTCTGTTGGGTTCAAAGCCAAAATTTGTTTTGTTTCTGTTAAAGCTTAAAGTGATCTTCAATTTTCTGAAGTAATTCCAAAAAAAACTTGTAAAGAAGTGTATTTTCTGAATGGACATGTGACATCTTTTCTAATTTTTTTTTTTTTTTTTTTTTTTTTTTAAATTTTTTTTCAACTTTTTTTTTTCAGTAAG